>NC_046163.1:71739411-72039411 GCF_011064425.1 Rattus rattus
GTTCTCCATGCAGGTCACTACCCCTTCCTTTATGGTTATGTTTTGGATTAATATTTTATTTTTAAGATGTATTTATTTTTATTAATTTTTAAATTGTGCACGCAGGGGGACATGGGTGTGTGTGTGTGTGTGTGTGTGTGTGTGATTCTGTTCATGTGAGTGCAGGTTTCAGTGGAGGCCAGAGGCTTTAGATCCCTTGGAGCTGGAGTTATAAGTGGTTGTGAGCCACCGGATATGGCTTCTGGAAATTGAACTCAGGCTTATGTAAGAGCAGTGAGCTCTCTTAATGACTTAACCCTCTCTCCCACCCAGTTTTATCTTTCAAGATAGTTAGTCTCGATCTACAGCTTACAATGTACCAGACTTGAAGTTGCTATCAACACCCTCCTGCCTCAGCCACCAGGGCCCACTGTATATGTGTACCATCCACTGTGCCTGGCTGGACCAATAGATTTTATTATTATATATTTTCTCTTCTATAGATTTTGATGACAAAAGCAAAGTTTTTATTTTTATTAAGTACCTCAAGTTTTCAGCATACATGATAAAGGAGCAGTTTATCAGAATCCTAGGACCCATAATACCACTTAGTCATTTCAGGTTATAATGGCCTTTGCCTTGTGTTGCTGTAAAGTATTTTGATACTATGTTTCGCACTGAGTAGTAAGCTGCTGCTCTGAGCAGGTTTTGGCTGCTGCGTTTGCTTACATAATTACTTTGAAGTTCCTGCACACCACACAGATTTCTTCATGGCAACCTCTCATCCCAGCCTGTGTACCATGTTGGAGCACTCTCCTTTGGAAAAGTCTGGTGTTTATTATACATAATACATTCCTAAAATATATAAAGATTTTGTTCCCTTTTTTAAAGGCTTTTTTTTTTTGGATGCAGTGTTACATAGATTGGTTCAATGAAGAATTCATTTGCACCCCTGTTTTGTTGCCCATTGTACTGCAAGAATTTTACTTCTCAGTCTGATTTTGCTGTATATAAGTTTAATTCTTCTTTTTCCCTTCATTTTCCTTCCCTTTCCTCCCTCCCTTCCTCCATGTTTTTTCTGTCTTGTTCTACCTTGCCCCCTTTCGCTTTCTTTTCTTTTTATTCTTGTTGTTCCTGAGACATGGATTTACTCTGTAGACTAGGGTGATCTTGAAATTACTACATAGCCTGGGGTACTGATGAATTCAAGTCTTACAGCCACGTTCCTGAAGGTACGTTGTAAAAACACACCATGTTTATTGTTAATTTCTGTCTGAGGAGATATCTCAGCTGGTAAAGCACCTACTGCACAGAAGGAGGACCTGAATTTGGATCCCCAGAGCCCAGATAAAAACCTGGATACAGATATGGATGTCTGTAATCTCAGCACAGGGAAGGAGGATGCTGGAGACTTGCTGGCTCCAAACCAATAAGCTCCAGGTTCAGTGAGAGACCTTGCCTCAAAAAATACAGTGGAGAGTATTTGAAGAAGACAGCCAATGTGAGACTCTAACCTACCCTACACACACGCGCACACACACACACACACACACACACACACACACACACACCTGAACATAACTATATGCATATGTATACATAGAGAGAAAGAGAACGACAAGAACAAGGAAGGAAGGAAGGAAGGAAGGAAGGAAGGAAGGAAGGAAGGAAGGAAGGAAGGAGAGGGAGTGAAGAGTTAACCTCAAATATGGCAAGATTAGACTGATAAGTAGAATTCCTGCACAACAATGGGCACATAACTACATGCATAGATACACATGTGCACATGCATGAACATTACCTATACAGAAACACACAAGAATATTATTGTAGAAAATTTCAAATATGTATATGGAGGAAGACACATAGCAAAATGTGTTGTCACTTTGTACTATGTCCCAGCCTCCAGCTGTGGCCATTTCCATGCAGCCCAGTCCTGGCTCTGCACCTGACCCACAATGGCCTTTGCTTCCTTACCTCATAGGCAGATGTTGAAGAAATTATTTTCCCTATAGTCTTCCCAACATTCTGAGCCTTTCTAATATGAAAAATTGTGTGTGCATTTCACATACTTCTGCATGCCTGTTCTGCATGCCTGTTCTGCATGTCTGTTCTGTACGCCTGTACTGCCTAAACATTCGTCTGAGTGGTTTTTTAAAACTGTTTCTTCCTTGCTTCTTCTTCTGTCTATAATGTCAATCTAAAAATATTTATCTTGTCTTTGGTCCACAGTAGTCAACTCTCAACCTCTATAATTTTTCAAATGATGTTTTAGTTACTAGCCTTTAGTTTGATGTATATATTTTCAATTAATTGAAACCTTGAAAAAATTTAAATTTATTATTATCATTTTAGGTTTTTGAGAAGGAGACTCCTTGTAGCCCAGGCTATGCAGAAACTCATGGGTATAGCCCATGCTGATCTTGAATTTGCAACAATTCTCCTGTCTAGGCTCCTGTGTGCTGCTACTCTCCCAGCTGCAGCTTCTGCTCCAGGAGGATATACTTTACAGGTGTGGCAGGATCCCTTCTCTACTACCTAATAATACTCTTCTTCATACTAAGGTGAATTCTGACCTGTACTGCTTTCCTTCTTTGTAAAGATTTATTTTTATTATATGTGTATGAGTGTTTGCTTGCATGTGTATCTCCATATGTACCATGTACGTGCAGTGTCCTCAGAGGCCAGAGAAGGGCATAGATCCACTGGAAATGGAGTCATAGACAATTGTAAGCTGCCTATGTGGATCCTGAGAATTCAACTCCAGTCCCCTGCAAAAGCAACCTACACTCTCAGCTGCTGAGCCCTTCTTTCATATATAATTGTAAAGCCCTCCTTAATATATAATTGTAAACCTTCCTCTCCAACTCTCTTCTTGCTGGAAAGCGACACGGAGTTCTGAAAGGCTGGTGTCGTTCCTGATATTTTATATGTAATTTTTCTTTTCTCTTTACACTCCTGGCTTTTTTTTCTTCAAGCTTTTCGGTCCTGTATTTTCTGTTGTTTAAATGTGGTACGCTTACATATGAACTTTCAAGGGTTATCTTGGGTCTGAGATTGTTGCCACTAGTTTTGGGAAATTCTTAGCCATTGTTCTGTTAAACTCTTCTCTGGTTCACTCTCTCATCTGCTGTGCTGCAGCTGGGCTCCTTTTGCTGCTCAACTCTTAGAGCCCCATCCTGACTTTACATTGTGTTTTTCACCCACATTTCAACGTCAAGGATGTCTAATGATTTCATCGGGAAACTGACTCCCACCTCAGCTACCTCCTGTCAGATTTTGTGCTTGACACATTGTCTCTGTCGTAAGCTTCTGTCATTTCTAGCATTTTCTTCTTTCTTGTGATTGTGTTTTCATCTTGCTTACTCTACCACCTGTTCTGCACACTGTTCACTCTTTCAAGATCTCAGCATATGAATATGAATTGTTTTAAATTCTTTCCTAATAGTCCTGGCATCTCTGCTCTATCTAAGTCTTCTCTTTACACTTGCTCTTGTTACTTTAAATTATCCCTTTTGTCCTTTAATTCATCTTGTAATATTTTTTTTTTATAAAAGCCAGATGTGTGGTATGCTAGAAAGAAGAAACCGAGACAGTCCTTTAATGTGAGTTTTTGTGCCTCTCCATCTGTAGGTTAGATTATATTTATAATTTTTGGTAGGTGTTAGAGGCAAGAATTTGTTCTGGCATTGTAACAGTGTTAATCACCAACTTGGCAGGATCTAAAATCACTTAGGAGATAAGCCTCTAGGAATAACTCTGAGAAATTACTCAGCTTCTGGGCTTGGTTGTGTAGGGCTGTGTTGACTGAGTTAATTGAGATGGAAGACTGTTGGAAGCAGGAACTGTTTAACAAAAAAGTAACAGGGGGTGGGAGAGCTGAGGAGATGGCCCAGCAGTTAAGAGCATCCCTTCTCCTGCAGAGGACCAGGTAACATTCCCAGTGCCTACATAGCAGCTCACAAGAGTCTGAAATTCCAGTTCTAGGAGATCTTATGCTTTCTTCTGGTCTTCAAGGATACCATACACACACTGGGTACCTACAGCATTAGACAGTTATGCACATAAAAGGAAAAGAAGAACAGCATGCTTCAACAGTATTGAAAAATTGCTACCATTCTGTTCCATTAAGATATGTGGGGCTTGGTCTCTGACTTCCACTGTGGGATCCTGGTAATCCTGGGCAAGAGCCTTATGTGTAGTGTGTTTAGCTGAATCTCCAAAGTTGGAGTTTTTACCTCAGCCTCATGCACACTTGACCTCCAGTGCTCAGTTCATTGCAGTTGAATCTTCCTACGGGAACACTGGTTCTGTGGAGGTAAATAGCCCCTAGACTTCTGCTCCCTGAAGGTTTGGTTCGTCACATCCACCCTGTTTTTTTCCCACTACAGCATCCATCTTCTTTGTGTCTTCAATTCTCTTGTGGATCTAAGGTAAGATGTTGATTTCATTTTGTCCACATGTTTTCTTCTGAGGATAGAATTAATGCCTCCAGCCTCCTTCATACTGGTCTTGAAACCCTTCTCCTCAAGCATTTAATTCCTTTAAGTAATAGGAATAAATGTTTGAGGTTTTCATTTCTAAGGCCTTTGATTTCTAAAGTCATCCAGGCCCTGTCTCTGCTTCTTGCTGTTTGAATTGGTCTCATCCTTTGTGCCAGCTTCCTTATGTGAGTGAGTCACTTGGCTACCAGTGCCCAAAGGTACTATTCTCAAAGGTGCTCTAGACAATCCTTGAGAGCTAACCAGACTTTGTCTTTTTAGGTGCATCCAGGAGGATGCATCAGACTTGACATTTTTGCATGTAAATTTGAGCAATTTCTACTCACTGTTAAACCTGCTTTTACAGCAGACTTTCCCCTCTCGCCACACATCCCATCACCCTCCCCACTTGGATTTATATTAACTTCTAAAGAGCCTGAACACAAAAGTGGTGGGAGTAGCTCTTTTCTGCCTTATGTATGTACATGTATGCATAGACATCTATTGCTTATGCTTTTTATACACGTACTCATTTGTTATATGTATATGTGTGTATGTATGCATGTGTCTGAGTATGTATGTGCATGAGTTTATATAGTTTGTATGAAAGGAGATTGCTCTATGGGATTCTACTTGACTAGTACTTGAGTCTTGACTTTGCTTTTTTATATCTTTAGAACTTATCAGAACTCTAGATGGCTTTATAGCTATTTTGCCTTGATACTCTAAGGGCAAAAGTGGGACCAAATGCCAGCTTGTTCCCCTAAGTCCTAAAGCTTTTTCTATTTTAAGCCTGGCAACAGCATATCTTTTTAGCTCCTTCATACTTCAAAAATATTCTATCTAACATCTTACTTGGTCAGACCACACATCCTCACCTCACCACATCATTTGAGAAGCAGATGTCCCCTGCATGTCTTCAAAGTGTTCCCTGATTCCTCTTTCAGACTTCGTTCAAAGATCTGTCACAACCACTTTCTTGTGATTACCTCAAAGCTAGCCCATACTTACAGAACTAGATCCAAGTCATAGGCAGCTCAGTCTCCTCACCTGTCAATTCTGTTACATTTGCTTTTGTTCTGGTCTTGGTAGTAAAGAAGGGTGCAACTCTAATGTACAGTTGCAGCAGATCTCTAGCTGACATATTCTGTACGTCTAAGTTATCATTTCCCCCTCCAATTGCAACTTCTGTCTTTAAACCAGTTTGACTCTTTGGGGCAATTTGGGTGAGAAATTTTCATAGATAAAAAATTAAAGTCCCCAAACAAACAATTTTAAGATTGTGTAGGTAACTTTGACAGAACTACTTTTAGGTTTGAGATTCTGCAACTGAGATTTCTCTAATGTTAACATACCATAAATCCACACTGCAATGATTAAAAACTAATAAATCAACATGATATGATGCTGACATCTCTCAATTTTGTACAGATTTCCTGAGTTTTTCCCTCCAGTTTCCTGTCTTTCAGGACCTAGTCAAGGCTCTGCATTAAACTGAGCTGTTACACTTCTCTACCCTTGGTCTATTCCAGTGACAACTCTTTAGTTTTCTCTTGTCATTCATCCCTGAGGCACTTTGGAGAACTCTGCTCAAGTTTAATAACATATTTTCTTTTACTCTTTGGATGAAGTATTGTAACACCCTCCTATAAACTTAGCACTCAAGATTGGGAGGAAGGAGGGTCATGAATACAAGGCTAATGTGGGCTAAATAAGACCCTATCTCAAGAAGAGAGAAAAATAAGAGTATTTCTTCTTTTTTGCTATATGTTTTCTCATGATTAGGTCACAGTTCTTCATTTTAGGGGTATAGCACCACAGACATGATACGCCCTTCTCTGTAAATCATGTTACCATTCATGATGCTGATGACTTATAACTGGTGATGTTAACTTAGTTGAGGGAGATTTATCAGCTTCCTGTGTTGCAAAGGAGTCACTTTCTTTGTAATTAACACACACTTGGGCAGAGATTTCTAGAGATGGAACTTAAGGTCCAAGTTCTGAAATCAGGAAGCAAGGAGAGTTTCAGGAGCTTAAGAAGGCAGAAGAGGTAAAGAGAGGCCATAAGACATACTTTACTCATTTCGGGGGAATGCCACATACTTATAGCTAGGAAGGCAGCTACCACTAGTCACCCAGATATAAGCTGGTACACTTAGGCCATACATTTGTTGGCCAAGTCACACAGATAACCTGGCATACTGGGTGTACAGAGGTAAACACACAGGCATACAAACAGACATACCTGGGCAAGTTAGTGAAGACTGAGGCAAAAGTTCACACCTTTAACCTCAAGGCCATATTTAAATAGACTCACACAAAAGTGGTATTCTGCCAAAAAAAATTTACATAACAGATTGCATCACTGTTTACTTTTGGGGTCTCTAAAATTCTATGTCATACATTTTATACTGACTTATAGCCTCCTAGATGTCCTGTAGTAACCATACTTGCCCATGTTAAAGATTCTTATCAGTGACATATTGTCTAAGCATAAATTGGCTTGATCAACCCTTGGTTTCCGTTAAATAAAAACACTATTTCCTTCAAACCTCTTGCCCATTTACTATTACTCATTAATTGCTTCCTACAATGTTTCCAGAGGTAGACTCTCCGGAGGCAAAGTCTTGTCCAATTTTAATTCCTCCTCAAGGATCCATGTGATGATTTAAAGGAGTATAGGTTGAAATCAGAAGAGAGAGTTGATATATGGGTTTTAACTGGTGTGGAAAAGTTCTGTCTCAAGGTAGAGTATAACCTGGAATTATGGATCATTGGTATAAATGAAACCCAGATGTGGCTGCAGCTCATTAGAAAATAAAAGGGAAACTTGGATAAGATATATGGCCTAAAGGCAGATGAATTCATAAAACATCTTGTCAAGTTCAACTCATAGAAAGTGAAATGCCAGGAGCATTGGCCAGGGCTACTTGGGTGTTTAGAGCTAATTGTACTGGGAGGAAGAATGTCATACAGGGGCTTTTCAGAGTTCCTTCTAGCCAACCCATGTAAGGATTCACATTAATAAACAGTCAGTTTGTGTATATACTGTAATCATCTAAGGCAAATCATGGGGTTGTATCCACCAGTTGGTTCCCATCTTGACCTAGCTGTCTTTGCTGGTGTTTTGCTTTGTTGAGTGTGTCCACTGAAGAGCTGTTATAGAATGTATCTGGGAAACTTCCAATCATGGGAGGATGTAGAGACCATTTATCCCAAGGCCCCTTGTTATATGGTCATGAATTCAAGGGTAAAACTCATGCCTGCTTCTCCCACCCAGCAAAGCAAAGCACAACTGTTTGTTCCTTCTACCCTGAGAAGGATTTTGATAAAGGGTGGGTATAAAATAAGGAACCAGGCAGAATTATTCTCCCTTTCACCTCTTCCTAGTCTGGAATCCTTCAGTGAGAAGTGAAGAGTAATCAGTGTTCTCACAGATTTCCTATTGTCCCTTTCCTCCAATGGGATGGATAATAGAGGAGGGTCTACCTTGAGAAAGAGAGAGTGAAGCATTAGGCAAGGAGGAACAGGTTTTTATAGCTGGTATATTTCAGAGAGCCTAGAAAGAAGGGCAGGGCCTTGGCTAGGTGTTCCTTGCAGCTTACTCTGTGTGACAGTGGAGAAGAATTATCCATCCAAAAGCAAGTAACAACTGTCAGGAGGCCCTCAGCTGCTTTGTCTGTCAGTACCTTTGTGCTGGCAGTGTGAACACCACAGTTTTGACAGTGGGGAGCAGGACGCCTTCGGGATTGATACCTTATCTCAGAACCTCCCATTGTCCCTCCATAATCTCATGTGTGAAAATGTCACTTCCCTCAAGGAGGAGCCAGTCAGCATCCTCTTGTGGAGGAAACACTGACCAGGTATTTTTGAAGCCTTGGGGCTCTGTAGTTGGTTTCTGCTGCTGTTTCAACACACTATTACGAGTTTAGCTACTGTCCTGTTACTAAATCTCAGGTGTTTGTATTCCTTCCTGGAGAAGAATCTGCTTCTGACTCTTGTAGTTTGTTGACAGTTCCCTCTTATGTCCACACTTCTTCTTCCTTCCAAGTTGTCTGTAGAAGATAGTTCTTAGCTTTTAGAGTCACCCTGCAGGCCTTGGCTTCTGTCCTATATCATCAAACCCAGCCGTATCAGTCCAGTCTGCACGCTCCAACCTCTGCTTCCATCTGAATTGCTTGCGTTCCTGTGTCATCTCTTTTACAGACTCCAGCAACACACATTGCCTATATTTAAGGGATCAAGTGATTAGGTTGGCTACAGCAGATAATCCAGACTAATGTACCTGTTTCAATGTCTGTAGCATTAATTAAATATGCCGAGTCCCCTTTGCATTGCAATTTAATATAGTAATATTCATGGGCTCCAGAATTATTATTTGGCTTCTCATAAGCTCAAATAGCAGAAGAGCAAAAGGGGAGAGATGAGAGAGTATACAAGATCCTGGAATACTGCCTGCCACAAAACTGCAGGAGGACACTAGGGTAAAACCATCTAGGATGCAACATGTGTAGGTTCCATAAGTGGGTAGAGATAAGACTTAAACCAAAGAGGACAGATGGAGGCAGCAGGGATGGAAGACAGCGCTACCCTCCCACATGAAGCTAGGCTGTGTTGACAACAGGGAGTCGGGTTAACACCTGGAACATTCAGCTTATCTGAACAGTGTGTGGATTTCTACCTCCAGAGAGGCAGCTGCAGAACACAAAGTAGGTCTTTCTGGAAAAAATGATCTATATTCTCTGAGGCTCTGCCCTCTGACTTCTATGTGCTTTGCTGGCCATTCTGTAGCAGCTCCTCTGTTCCTCTGTTTACTAGCAAGAGAGGCTCTGAAACATTCTCACATATGCCTCTGTTCATGCTGACTCCCTTTCCAAATTCCACTTCTTTTCTAAGTTACCTTTGGTAACACCCTGTCCCTGGAAGCCAGGATATCAGACGCTGAGCTTGGTATGACCATGTAAGGGTTAGTAGGACATGGTTTCCTGCCTCTGGAATAAGGCCAGCAAAGTGTGGGCCTCCATGAGTAGTAATGGTTGCTGTGGGTGTAAGGCTTGTTTGTATAATAGTGTACATTATTTCACATTCCTCCTTTAAGGGATGTCCTCTCTGCCAAGGTTAGTGACTCCATGATAAAGAGTCTCACAGTCGAGGTTGTATCTCACATCTCAGCAAAATGGTGAACACTGAGACCTTTGGGACAGCCTTTAAGGCTGTGGGAAAGAACTCTGAAAACAGAGCTTGAAAATATATGATTTCTGAACTATGCAAAATATAAGGATCCAATATGAATTGAATAAGGAGCTTCACAGATTTAAAAGAACAGAGGCAGCTGCACTATAAGCCAGCTTGTCAGAAAGATACTGAGGAGATAAAGAGATTTAGGGAGTGGTGATCACAAGGCAAGATCCTGTCCAGCCAAGTTTTTTCTTTGTGTTTACAAAGGCAGACGGATTCCTGTGTTCAAGGTCAGCCTGGGACAGAGGGAGTTTAGGCTCAGGCATATATATATGCTTGCTGTCTTCTAAGAACCAAGGGGTCATGGAATGATGACTCATGGGCTAACCAAAGGGAACCTGTGGTAAATAATGAATTGATATGTAAGTAAAAAACTGGGCTTTTGATCTGCAAGAGCTGAGCTATCCAGAGAATGTTTAGTATAGCAAGAGAGAACTGCCTGGAGAACTATCTCAAGCAGAACATAGAGAGAGCAATCTGGAAAACTGTCTCTAGTAGAACATAGGCTGCCAGCTTGGACCCACAATTTGAATTTGAGTCATTTGTTTCAGTGCTCCCAAATACCCTTTCTCTCAGAACCCCTCTCCGAGCCTAGGCTGGTTCCTGGTGATCAGATACATATAATATAATGGATTCCAGGAGTGTCTCTCACACTTGCTCAGTCTGCTTTCACTCCAGTCTCCACTAGGGCAACTGGCTTCATACAGGTGTAAACTGCCATTCCTTGCTTTCTTGCTTTGAGGATGCTGGTGAAATGTGTATTGCTACCCACCTGAGAAGCAGGCAGGAGTTTTAACCTTGAATTTGTGACTAAAGTACAAGGGGACTTGAGATAAATGGTCTCTACATCCTTCCATGACTGGATGTTTCTGAGGCACATTCTATACCAGAGGATTACAAGGAGACTGATTTTCAACTATCTAAAGCAGTGGTTCTCAGCCTTCCTAATGCTGTGACCCTTTAATACAATCCTCATGCTGTGGTGATCCTCAACCATAAAATTATTTTGTTGCTACTTCATAGCTGTAATTTTGCTACCATTATGAATCATAATGTAAATATCCCATATACAGAATATCTGATGCAATTCCAAAAAGGTCGTGATCCACAGGTTGAGAACTCTGGTAAGGGAATGTCAGTTTGACAATATTCTCCCGTGTAGACTTTTTTCTCTTCTGTTTTAACCCTCCATCCTCATTACTTGATTCTCATTTCATGAAATTGTTTTCTGGAGAAAATGACTTGCATGCAGCTCTGGTCCAATGATTTCTAAGGTACATTCTTATCTTAGCATGTGAAACTGAAAAATTCTGAGTCAGGATCAAAAGGTTTTAATAAGAAAAAGCCTGACCTCAGACATGAGTTAGAAGTCAGGCCTGGGAGAAAGCCCAAGGCATGTTTCACCATGGCACCTGGCTCCTGGAGAACCACAGGGCTCTGTTACATTGCTACAATGGTGGTCCAGGCTATAGTCAAACTAACATAAAACAGGCATCATATTAGTGTTATGAACAGCTTATATAAGCATCATGAGAACACTAAGCAGAAAGCTTGTGATGTATCAATTACTCAAATGAATTAATTGTAGTACTTTGTCCCTTACCCATTTTATTTTTAGTTAGGAATAAGCAGAGATAGCAATAGAGGTGGTCCTCACATACCTTTCATATATAGTTTGGCTGGGGATATAGCTCAGTAGCAGAACAGTTGCTTAGCATGCACAAAACATTGGAAAAAGTATGATCGTGTCTGGGGAAAGAGAAGCCTTTAAGACTGCCACAAAGGCACCTATGGCTGGTATAAAAACAGCTTGACCTCCATTCCAAGGACCATGCAGCCAGAGCCTTAACACCCTAGAACTGTAACTGTCTTATCTGATATTGGGTATAGTAAAAATTTTGTTCTTGGTGTTATAGAAATCAAGTAACAAGATGCATATAAATCCCAGTTAACAGACATGCACTGAGAACAGAACTTCCCTGAACACTTAGAGGCAGTGTTATATACCCTTGATGCTGAAGAATTCAGAGTAATGAAAACACACATTTGTATGTGAACATGTAGAAAGAAAGTCACAAATAGTACAATCTAAGGGATTCAGAGTGGGACAAATCAGTAATCCTGTTTGGGAAATGATGAGCTGCAGTTTAATTTAGAGGATTAGTGGTGTTTTTCAGGCACAGGAAGAAATAAAATGAAAGGTGCAGAGGAGACATTGCATGAGAATGTGGGAACGCAACGGAAGGCATGTGGTGTAAAGCGAGAGACAGAACTAAGAGAACTGGAGGCTTGTTTGGGACTTGTTAGACTCAGAGTTCCAGGAGACCAGTGTGTTATTATCCTATAAGTTGCTGCAATTAGAAGTCAGAGACTTGGGTGAGAGAATGTAACTAGACAGGATTTGGACTAATTTGCATGCCTGCAATTGTTGCTATGAGAGGGGAAACAGCACTCAGGAGGCAGGTGTGTTGAGGGTAGACATAATTGGCTCAAGGACAGAAACCTGTAGAATAGTAATGTGTCATGGTCAGGGAAAGGGAGATGACCCTGCATGCAAATGTAAACCTTCAGAACTGAGAAATCAAGACCCAAAAGTATAATAAATTACAAGTCGGTTATGGATCGATAACCAGGCATGTATTTAAAAGTAAGGGTATGAGAATGTTTGGTGAGGTCCGTGTCAATAATGGATGTGGAAAGATGTGTAGGTATTTATGAGAATTTATTGGAGAAAATTTGATCTGTGATTTACATTATCTCTCACTCAAGTTCAAAGGGAATTTGCTGGAGAGCTTGTTGCACAAACCCCATCCTTGAGAGAACGACCAACTCCACCTAATTTATGCCTACAGAATCACTGAGTGCTTAGTAAGCTAAGATGGCCACTCCAGGTGTGTACAAATCCTTGCAGGATATAACGGTCAAAGTGAGAACATAGTTTCATCTAAAAAGTTTTCTTGAACAAGAAATCTCTGCTTACCATTTCCTATTCCTGCAACAAACCCCTAAAGTCACATTTTGCAAGGAGACAAACTGTTTGTCTCTATGGTCTGGAGATTTCAGTTCATGATCATTTGGCCCCATGTTTTGGGCCTGTGGGACCCATTCTGGCCAGAAGAAAGCTGCTTAGGATCACAGAAGAGAAGTAGGGCTTGGAACTCTATAGTCCCTTCTGACTGTACACCACCACTAATGAGCTAAAAACTTCCCACAATGAAGTCCCACCTTACCCTGCCACTTCCAATGCTACCAGATGGAGGACAAAACCTTTAATAAATGGATCTTTGGGGAGCACTCCAGATCAAAGCTATAGCAACACCTTATGCTAGAGAATGTCATGCGTAGGCTTCAGTCAGAGAGCCCACCAAGCCTCAAGTTTATTTATGAAAGAAGAATTAGGTTTAAGTTTCTGCCAGGTCTTGAGATAACAAAACTACTTTAAGACAGGAGCAGGCAGGAAACAACTTTTGCCCTCTTTTCTTCTTCTGCTTCCCATAACTCAACCATGTCAGGTTTCAAAATGGCAATTAGGAACAGTAAGAAAAAGAGCAGAAGTTAACTTCACTTCTGTTCTTGCTGGTACCTGCTTTTCTTCATGCTCTGTTGGGGTGTACAGACAGGATCAGGGGATCTGTTCCTTTAAAGAGTTACTCTCTTGAGAGTGAAAGGCCAATTAATGTTGTAAGATTTTCTAATTTCCAAATAATTTTCTTTGGTTGAGAGAATTTGTTGGTTCTATTTATTTCTCAGGAATAACTAACTGTTCAGAGTCTTACCCAGGAATATGTAAAAGTCGTTTTCCAATGTCAAAGTATAAATAGACAAAGAAATATCAAAATGTAGACTAACATTATACAAGTTTCAAAATTCTAAGGTTTACAGAGGGAGATTCAAAAATTATTTTAAAGGAGAAGCTAAGAAGCTGTGGAGGGGCAAGGATCAATTAGATTGTAGAAGGGAAGCAAAGGAAGAGCTTAAAAACAGAACTGGACCAAGAGACAGGTATTCCTTCTACTGGTGAATCCAGGCTGAATTATCTATAAAGTCATAGTATCTCCAAATCCATCAGAGACTGAAGACTTTGGAATATATTAAAATGTGTGAAGAAATGAGCCCTTACTGGGAGAGCACTTGGAGTTGCTGTAAGTGCTATAGGCCCTATAGGAAGAAGAGTGAAAAGCTATATAACAAGAAGATTGTTTGACCCTTAATGAACTTTAACTATTGCATATGGACTGGCATGTTGGGTCAGAGTCTTGAGAATATCATTTATGGAGTTTTTACACATGCAGCACTTCCCCCAGTCTTTGATGAATGCATTGGAGCAATTTTCTTGAGAGGGATCTCCACTTTTGAATGAGGAGACTTTTCTATGAGGAATCTATGGGGCATAGGACAAGAGGGATGATCATTGCATTGGGCCCTTGCCAAGGATATTATAGTGGAAGTATAGAAATAGGTCTGCAGACTGGTTAAATATTCCAAAGCATGAGGAATTGAGATCAGAGCCAACCCAAGAGCCAAGAAATTCTCAAGTGACCCTAATAGGTGTCAAACAGCCTGTGAAGGAGATAAATGCTCTTCACTGTGACAACTTAGCATCAGGGAAATCTATAGATTGTTGCAAGCACAGACCCTGATTCTTGTTCAAGGAAAAAACCTTATTTCACCCTCATAATAATGGACATTGTTGGGAAATTTGATGAAATTAAAGTTGCCCCAAATACCAGATTCAGTTGACATGTATTCTAGATTCAATCTGTGTTTGAAATCTTAACAGCCTGGCATAGGAAGAGATATTTTCTGAGGACAAATACAATTTATTTTGGTCTCTGCTGTCTTTTTACACATGGCATTTTAAATAAGATATGAACTTACAAAAATAGGAAGAAGCTTGATAATGTGAACTATAAGAAATAATTATGGAAGACCCATAAGTGACCAAGATATAGGAATCAGAAGATTATACTTTTAAATGAATGATTATAAAGATAAATGATTCAGCAGATAAATTAAAATATAAAGGAGAACCACATGTAAATATTAGAAATGAAAAATATAGTATCAGAAATAGTTTATTGAGTTATGTGCTCACTAGTAAAAAGCTGGTTTTTGCTGGTTTTTCAAAACCAACAAAAGACATCAACTCAAAGAACCCAAAAGTCCATCAAGTCCCAAAATTAGAATAAACACAAAGTAAATGAAACGAATGCATAATTATCAAATTGATGAACACAGTATATAAAACTGAATTGGGCCAGCAAAATGGCTCAACAGGTAAAGGGGCTTGCTTGGTAAACCTGATTAATTGAGTTTGATCTCTGCAACCCACCCACATGGAAATGGAAGGCAAGAACCAGAAAAGTTGTCTTTGGATTTCCACACTCAAACTGTGATGAACAGTGCCCACATGACACATCATATGGGTGCACATATGTACACATACCAAACAATAATTCTTAAAAATTTTTTTAAAGCAGTTAAATAAAAGTGATATGTTATACACTATGGGGAAATTATAAAAATGGTGGTGGGTGTTAAAAGGATGGGTATTGTTTCAGGACACCCTAAGACCAAGTTGTCAGCACAGAAGAGTTTTATCTGCACCAGAGGAACAAAGGGCAGGGAATACGAGACACAGGAGATAGAGGATGGGGGAGCAAGAGAGAGGGGCAGGGGTATTTGTCCTGAAGAAAAAAAAAAGAATGCCTCTGGATTGAGAGGAGACAGATATGGCCCATAGGAAAATGACTGTTTTTTAAACGTAAAGGGGGATCCCTGTGTTATGATGAGGTCTTTCATGTTAATTGGGCATTTTAATTAGGTGAGCCAAAGGGGGCTTTTGATTGCTGGACTTAAATATGTTGATAGTTGGACCTTGGTAGTTAGCCTCAGGAGGAAGTGGCCAAAGAAGGGAATAGACCTTGGGGCTAGCTTTAGGAATTAATCTAATGGTTTTTAGCAAGGCAGAGGGAAAGGGCTCCCAAAGGCCTTCGAAAAGCATATTTGCCATGCTTTGGCTAGCTAGAGTCACTTCCCACATCTTATCAGAAATAATGAAGCATACCTGTCTGCTACGACGACGACGACGACGACAAAGCAAACTACACAAAAGAAATGACAGAAAACAAAACTCTTAGTTTGTTTCTAATAAAATTGTCTTTGTTATAAATGGAGTTACAAATAGATAATTCCTTTCTAAAAACATTTAAATTATGAGATGAAAACAGGATGTGTATTTGCTACAAAACTGAAAGATTGTTTCCCAAGAAAAGAACAAGGCAACAATGAGTTAATCTGTGAGCACAAAAGGCCTTTTATGTTTAAAATCTCCTGAAAGGATTTTGACTATTAACAACACACAAAATGATAGCAACTTAGGCTAGTGTGAAGAATTAACTGCTGTCTTGTATGTCCTGCAGAAGCAGGGCCAAGAATTTCATTAGGATGCAGATCCTAAGAGGGATGGTGCCAAGATACAATTTGTAAAGTCAGGCCAGTACATCCATGATCAACCGAGATGCAGAGTAGTTAAAGAAAGAGATAGGGAAAATAAGTATTTTTAGCTTGTTGGCATTTTCTTGTTTCTTACTACTAATTAGGAGTTACAAATATAGAAGAGGAGAGGCAACAGAAAATTCTACAGTGTTGGGTTGGAAGTGAGGATCTGGTGTAAACTCATGGCTTTGTGTTTGTCTAAACATATCCAGGATGATACAGGAATAGAAATGAATGTGAATATGTACACACTTCATAGTTTTGCCCATCAAGAAGACATAAAAATCAATGACACTTCAGGAACAATGGACACAGCTAGGTTTTGCTTTTTAAGTGTCACTCTCGATTTAGGGAAATCAGAACTTCTTAAACAAGTATTTGAAATTGGGTCACAGGTCTGTAACATCATTATGTGATAGAACGTAAGATAGCGGTCATAGATTGACTGACATAACAGAGATATAAGAGACTACATAAGATACTTCTACTTTGAACATCTATTGACTAAAGCAGAGATAATTTAAACATCAAAATAAACAGTTTTCTGGTTCATTCCACAAAGAATCTATATTCCATGCTAGTACAAATGATGGAGTAAACAAAAATAATAAATATTTAAGTAATCGCAGGCATTTAAAAAACTCACTGTGTATCACCCACCATTTTGCCATGTGGCACAGGCAAGAATCATCAATGAGTGTTAAGATTAGCAGAGTACGAGAGTCCCGGACCAGCGGAGGATCCCTGCCTTCAGCAGCTCTCTGCTCCCAGGCCCCTTGGAGGGGAGTTCTCGCCGCCTGGTCGGGCGGGCACATCTGAGGCAGCAGGCGGAGGAGACCACCACGCGCCGCCCCACCTGCCCCATCCCTGGCCCAGGAGGAAACTGTATCGGCCTCTGGGTACCCGTGAGGAGGGCCCAGGAGCAGCAGATCCACTGCGTCTGAGACACCACACCTGAAGGGACCGACCGGATAAACAGTTCTCTGCACCCAAATCCCGTGGGAGGGAGAGCTAAACCTTCAGAGAGGCGGACACGCCTGGGAAACCAGAAGAGACTGCACGCTGCACACAGTACTGACCCCAGAGGAAAACAAAGCTATCTGGAACCCTGGGGCACGGAACCTCCCGGAAGGGGCGGCGCAGATCTTCCTGGCTGCTGAGGCCGTGGAGAGCTCATAGGCAACACCCAGCAGCAAACTTGAGCCTGGGGACCACAGGTAAAGACGAACTTTTCTGCTACAAACGACTTGCCTGGTGAACTCAAGACACAGGCTCACAGGAACAGCTGAAGACCTGTAGAGAAGAAAAACCACGCCCCCGAAAGCAGAACACTCTGTCCCCATAACTGGCTGAAAGAAAACAGGAAAACAGGTCTACAGCACTCCTGAAACACAGGCTCATAAGACAGTCTAGCCACTGTCAGAAATAGCAGAACAAAGTAACACTAGAGATAATCTGATGGCGAGAGGCAAGCGCAGGAACCCAAGCAACAGAAACCAAGACTACATGGCATCATCGGAGCCCAATTCTCCCACCAAAGCAAACACGGAATATCCAAACACACCAGAAAAGCAAGATCTAGTTTCAAAATCATATTTGATCATGATGTTGGAGGACTTCAAGAAAGACATGAAGAACTCCCTTAGAGAAACACAGGAAAACATAAACAAACAAGTAGAAGCCTACAGAGAGGAGTCACAAAATCCTGAAAGAATTCCAGGAAAACACAATCAAACAGTTGAAGGAATTAAAATGGAAATAGAAGCAATCAAGAAAGAACACATGGAAACAACCCTGGATATAGAAAACCAAAAAGAAGAGACAAGGAGCTGTAGATACAAGCATCACCAACAGAATACAAGAGATGGAAGAGAGAATCTCAGGAGCAGAAGATTCCATAGAAATCATTGACTCAACTGTCAAAGATAATGTAAAGCGGAAAAAGCTACTGGTCCAAAACATACAGGAAATCCAGGACTCAATGAGAAGATCAAACCTTAGGATAATAGGTATAGAAGAGAGTGAAAACTCCCAGCTCAAAGGACCAGTAAATATCTTCAACAAAATCATAGAAGAAAACTTCCCTAACCTAAAAAAAAGAGATACCCATAGGCATACAAGAAGCCTACAGAACTCCAAATAGATTGGACCAGAAAAGAAACACCTCCGTCACATAATAGTCAAAACACCAACGCACAAAATAAAGAAAAGAATATTAAAAGCAGTAAGGGAAAAGGTCAAGTAACATATAAAGGCAGACCTATCAGAATCACACCAGACTTTTCGCCAGAAACTATGAAGGCCAGAAGATCCTGGACTGATGTCATACAGACCCTAAGAGAACACAAATGCCAGACCAGGTTACTGTATCCTGCAAAACTCTCAACCAACATAGATGGAGAAACCAAGATATTCCATGACAAAACCAAATTTACACAATATCTTTCTACAAATCCAGCACTACAAAGGATAATAAATGGTAAAGCCCAACATAAGGAGGCAAGCTATACCCTAGAAGAAGCAAGAAACTAATCGCCTTGGCAACAAAACAAAGAGAAGAAAAGCACACAAACATAACCTCACATCCAAATATGAATACAACAGGAAGCAATAATCACTATTCCTTAATATCTCTCAACATCAATGGCCTCAACTCCCCAATAAAAAGACATAGATTAACAAACTGGATACGCAACGAGGACCCTGCATTCTGCTGTCTACAGGAAACACACCTCAGAGACAAAGACAGACACTACCTCAGAGTGAAAGGCTGGAAAACAACTTTCCAAGCAAATGGTCGGAAGAAGCAAGCTGGAGTAGCCATTCTAATATCAGATAAAATCAATTTTCAACTAAAAGTCATCAAAAAAGATAAGGAAGGACACTTCATATTCATCAAAGGAAAAATCCACCAAGATGAACTCTCAATCCTAAATATCTATGCCCCAAATACAAGGGCACCTACATACGTAAAAAAAAAGAAACCTTACTAAAGCTCAAAACACACATTACACCTCACACAATAATAGTAGGAGATTTCAACACCCCACTCTCATCAATGGACAGATCATGGAAACAGAAATTAAACAGAGATGTAGAAAGACTAAGAGAAGTCATGAGCCAAATGGACTTAACAGATATTTATAGAACATTCTATCCTAAAGCAAAAAAGGATATACCTTCTTCTCAGCTCCTCATGGTACTTTCTCCAAAATTGACCATATAATTGGTCAAAAACGGGCCTCAACAGGTACAGAAAGATAGAAATAATCCCATCGTGCTATCAGACCACCACGGCCCTAAAACTGGTCTTCAATAACAATAAGGAAGAATGCCCACATATCGTGGAAATTGAACAATGCTCTACTCAATGATAACCTGGTCAAGGAAGAAATAAAGAAAGAAATTAAAGACTTTTAGAATTTAATGAAAATGAAGATACAACATACCCAAACTTATGGGACACAATGAAAGCTGTGCTAAGAGGAAAACTCATAGCGCTGAGTGCCTGCAGAAAGAAACAGGAAAGAGCATATGTCAGCAGCTTGACAGCACACCTAAAAGCTCTAGAACAAAAAGAAGCAAATACACCCAGGAGGAGTAGAAGGCAGGAAATAATCAAACTCAGAGCTGAAATCAACCAAGTAGAAACAAAAAGGACCATAGAAAGAATCAACAGAACCAAAAGTTGGTTCTTTGAGAAAATCAACAAGATAGATAAACCCTTAGCCAGACTAACGAGAGGACACAGAGAGTGTGTCCAAATTAACAAAATCAGAAATGAAAAGGGAGACATAACTACAGATTCAGAGGAAATTCAAAAAATCATCAGATCTTACTATAAAAGTCTATATTCAACAAAACTTGAAAATCTGCAGGAAATGGACAATTTCCTAGACAGATACCAGGTACCGAAGTTAAATCAGGAACAGATAAACCAGTTAAACAACCCCATAACTCCTAAGGAAATAGAAGAAGTCATTAAAGGTCTCCCAACCAAAAAGAGCACAGGTACAGACGGGTTTAGTGCAGAATTATATCAGAAATTCATAGAAGACCTAGTACAAATATTATCTAAACTATTACAAAAAATTGAAACAGATGGAGCACTACCGAATTCCTTCTATGAAGCCACAATTACTCTTATACCTAAACCACACAAAGACCCAACAAAGAAAAGAGAACTTCAGACCAATTTCCCTTATGAATATCCATGCAAAAATACTCAATAAAATTCTGGCAAACCGAATCCAAGAGCACATCAAAACAATCATTCACCATGATCAAGTTGGCTTCATCCCAGGCATGCAGGGATGGTTTAATATACGGAAACCATCAACGTGATCCATTATATAAACAAACTGAAAGAACAAAACCACATGATCATTTCATTAGATGCTGAGAAAGCATTTGACAAAATTCAACACCCCTTCATGATAAAAGTCCTGGAAAGAATAGGAATTCAAGGCCCATACCTAAACATAGTAAAAGCCATATACAGCAAACCAGTTGCTAACATTAAACTAAATGAGAGAAACTTGAAGCAATCCCACTAAAATCAGGGACTAGACAAGGCTGCCCACTCTCTCCCTACTTATTCAATATAGTTCTTGAAGTTCTAGCCAGAGCAATCAGACAACAAAAGGAGGTCAAGGGATACAGATCGGAAAAGAAGAAGTCAAAAATATCACTATTTGCAGATGATATGATAGTATATTTAAGTGATCCCAAAAAGTCCACCATAGAACTACTAAATCTTATAAACAACTTCAGCAAAGTGGCTGTGTAGAAAATTAACTCAAATAAATCATTAGCCTTCCTCTACACAAAAGAGAAACAAGCCGAGAAAGAAATTAGGGAAATGACACCCTTCATAATAGATCCAAATAATATAAAGTACCTCGGGGTGACTTTAACCAAGCAAGGGAAAGATCTGTACAATAAGAACTTCAAGACTCTGAAGAAAGAAATTGAAGAAGATCTCAGAAGATGGAAAGATCTCCCATGCTCATGGATTGGCAGGATTAATATAGTAAAAATGGCCATTCTACCAAAAGCGATCTACAGATTCAATGCAATCCCCATCAAAATACCAATCCAATTCTTCAAAGTGTTAGACAGAACAATTTGCAAATTCATCTGGAATAACAAAAAACCCAGGATAGCTAAAACTATCCTCAACAATAAAAGGACTTCAGGGGGAATCACTATCCCAGATCTCAAGCAGTATTACAGAGCAATAGTGATAAAAACTGCATGGTATTGGTACAGAGACAGACAGATAGACCAATGGAACAGAATTGAAGACCCAGAAATGAACCCACACACCTATGGGCACTTGATTTTTTTGACAAAGGAAAAACCATCCAATGGAAAAAGATAGCATTTTCAGCAAATGGTGCTGGTTCAACTGGAGGTCAACATGTAGAAGAATGCAGATCGATCCATGCTTATCACCTTGTACAAAGCTTAAGTCCAAGTGGATCAAGGACCTCCACATCAAACCAGATACACTCAAACTAATAGAAGAAAAACTAGGGAAGCATTTGGAACACATGGGCACTGGAAAAAATTTCCTGAGCAAAACACCCATGGCTTATGCTCTAAGATCAAGAATAAACAAATGGGATCTCATAAAACTGCAAAGCTTCTGTAAAGGCAAAGGACACTGTGGTTAGGACAAAACGGCAACCAACAGATTGGGAAAAGATCTTTACCAATCCTACAACAGATAGAGGGCTTATATCCAAAATATACAAAGAACTGAAGAAGTTAGACAGCAGGGAGGCAAATAACCCTATTAAAAATGGGGTTCAGAGCTAAACAGAGAATTCACAGCTGAGGAATGCCGAATGGCTGAGAAACACCTAAAGAAATGTTCAACATCTTTAGTCATAAGGGAAATGCAAATCAAAACAACCCTGAGATTTCACCTCACACCAGTGAGAATGGCTAAGATCAAAAACTCAGGTGACAGCAAATGCTGGCGAGGATGTGGAGAAAGGGGAACACTCCTCCATTGTTGGTGGGGTTGCAGACTGCTACAACCATTCTGGAAATCAGTCTGGAGGTTCCTCAGAAAATTGGACATTGAACTGCCTGAGGATCCAGCTATACCTCTCCTGGGCATATACCCAAAAGATGCCCCAACATATAAAAAAGACACGTGCTCCACTATGTTCATCGCAGCCTTATTTATAATAGCCAGAAGCTGGAAAGAACCCAGATGCCCTTCAACAGAGGAATGGATACAGAAAATGTGGTACATCTACACAATGGAATATTACTCAGCTATCAAAAACAATGACTTTATGAAATTCGTAGGCAAATGGTTGGAACTGGAAACTATCATCCTGAGTGAGCTAACCCAATCACAGAAAGACATACATGGTATGTACTCATTGATAAGTGGCTATTAGCCCAAATGCTTGAATTACCCTAGATGCCTAGAACAAATGAAACTCAAGACGGATGATCAAAATGTGAATGCAGATCGCTCCTGAGAGACACAGCCAGAATACAGCAAATACAGAGGCGTATGCCAGCAGGAAACCACTGAACTGAGAACAGGACCCCTGTTGAAGGAATCAGAGAAAGAACTGGAAGAGCTTGAAGGAACTTGAGACCCCATATGTACAGCAATGCCAACCAACCAGAGCTTCCAGGGACTAAGCCACTATCCAAAGACTATACATGGACTGACCCTGGACTCTGACCTCGTAGGTTGCAATGAATATCCTAGTAAGAGCACCAGTGGAAGGGAAGCCCTGGGTCCTGCTAAGACTGAACCCCTAGTGAACTAGACTGTTGGGGAGAGGGCAGCAATGGGGGAGGGTTGGGAGGAACACCCATAAGGAAGGGGAGGGGGGGATGTTTGCCGGAAACCGGGAAAGGAATAACACTTTCGAAATGTATATAAGAAATACTCAAGTTAATAATAATAAAAAAAAAAAAAAAAAAAAAAAAAAAAAGATTAGCAGAGTACAATTTGAGTAGGAGCAATGTATTTATGTACTAAGAACACATCTCCACACATTATTAATTAATAAATAGAAATGCATACTAAGTAAGCTTGAGGTCAAGATACCTACTAAAGTTCCCTTTAATCAAAAGACCAAGGTTAATAATGCCATTGTTAGATTGAGCAGTTTTCTTGGATGTCCTGACATACTTCATGGAGAAGAACGTAGAATCACTGTAAATATTACTTCAAAATACAATCAATCAGGATGCAACCGAGAGAGGAAGCATTCATCCTCCTCTCAAGGGTCTCACCTAGGTGACTGGCTGTAGCAGCAGTAGATCTGTTGGCTCCTCTGCTAAATGTTTAGTTATATACAGTAATGAGAAACTTTGGAGGGTCAGGACAACAGGGTACCAGGGATCCAGAGCAAGCAAAAATTTGAAAAGTCTTCCTTGCACATTGTTCATTTTAAATACCAATTAGGGATTTTTAAAAAAAAATGACTTCTGAGCTCTTTTAAGACAAAAGACACCTAGAAAAGTCAAAACCCACATTATCACTTTAGAACAAAAATTTTTAATTGTATAAATTGTTTTCTTTTGAACACTTCCCAATTTTAATTTGAATGAGTTGTTTTTTTTTTTCTTTTGCCCTGTTAATTAAATTATTTGGGGGTATTGGTGTTATGCTAGTTAGTTATAATTGTCAATGTGATGCAACCTAGAATCATCTGCAAAATGTCTTTATGAGGAATTATGTAGATCATATTGGCCTATGGTCATGTCAGTGGAGGGTTATCTTGGTTGTCAATTGATGTAGAAAGAACCTACCCACTGTGGGCAGCATCATTTCCTATAAAGAGGGTCCTAAACAACATACAAGTGGAGAAAGCTAGCATGCTTTAGTTTTATGTCAACTTGACATAAACTAGAGTCATTTGGTAAATGGAAACATCAATTAACAAAATGCCACTGCCTTATTGGCCTGTGGGCAAGCCTGTGGCACAATTTCTTGTTAGTGATTAGTAGAGGAGCAACCAGTTTACTGTGGATAGAGTTATCCCTGAATTGGTTGCCTTAAGTACTATAAGAAAGCAAGTTGAACAAACCATGAGGAACAAGCTAATAAGCAACACTCTTCCATGGCCTCTGCTTCAATTCATGCCTTGAGTTATTGTGATGTAGATGTAAAGCTAAATAAATTCTTCTATTTCCAAATTGCATTTGACAATTATGTTTTAGCATGGCAATAGAATGCCTAACTAATACATCTAGCAAAAAGTAGAATGCCTTCATTTCTCTCTGCTATGGACTGTGGATATGATATGATTAGCTGCTTTGAGTTCCTACCTCAACCTCTGCCCAATTATGGACTATAACTGGGAGTTATATGATGAATAAATCCCCTTTCCGGAAGTTGTTTTTTGTCGGGTGTTTTATCACAGCAACATAAATGAAACTAGAACAGATAGGAACTTGGAACATGTAGCACTGAGGCAGATCCATTTGCAATGGAGGAAGGTCAAAGGCACCTGATAGTCAAGGATCCCTATAGAAGAAAGCAACAGCATGGAAGTTGATGATGGAAGGAAAGAAGCTCAACTAAAATTTTTCTGCCCCCTTCCCTCACTGCTTCATTGTCTTAGCTATCTGCCTTCACTACTGAATTCATTCACCCAAATGGCCACTGTCCTATGGGAGAAAGGTAATTTTCAACCCCTAGAATAGAACTAATGGGCAGTCAGGATGGTTTCAAGGGAATAATGGTGGAATTTGCTAACTAAAACCATAATCATCTGGGTGGAGCTGAAGCCCTAGGGATGAATGGGGTTCCAGAAAGCTTGTATAAAAGACCATAAGGCTGGCTGTTCTGTTGCTTCAGAAACATGATTCACTCAGCTATCTTTCCAAGGCCAGGCCTGAAACTATAGCTGTCCTAGAATGGGAGCTGGAACATTGAATTATCAGAAAGGTGGGAAAACAAAACAGAGCAACACAGGCTCTATAGTCACTGAGTCATGACCTGTTAGCCAGGAAGAGAAGAGGAGACTTTTGAGAAAGGCAAGCAAAGCAAAGAATGATATGAGGCTTCAATCTGTCTGTGCATCTTTTAGCTCTATCAATGTCTCCAATGCAGGGAAGAGACTCACATTTTACTGCTGTGCTCTAGTGGGTTCTCTGCAGACCCATCATCTGCACTGTCAGTGTGATGACAAGCACAGAAACCAATGCACAGATCCAATGGCTCCAGCAATGCCATTTGCTAAATGAGAATGTCACAGACACCTTTGTGCTGAAGAGATTCACGTTGAGATCTGAGGACTGAAGAATAAATTCATTTGTCACTTGGGCCAGGGTCAGGGCAACCAACTCATTAGTTTGCTCTGGACATTCCTGGCTTAAGTACCATGTCCTCAATGTCTCCTTCACCCTAGACAAAACTGGAGAGTTGGTTATTCTCCCAGCAGGCCTGCCCCAGTGATTTGTAAAGCCCTTCCGGTCCTCAAATCCCTGTATTCTGATGTTCATAAATGCAAGGCAATGTTGCTTTCGTGAGCTTGGCTTGAAAGAAGAAAATAATGACAGCAGTGATGCAGGGTGTGAAGGACAGACTGCTGGCCTGGGAATTGGTGAATCTGCCAATAAACACCTGTGTGACCTTGGGAAAAAAATCCTTCCCTTTTTAGTATTTTATTTTTCCCAATGTAAGGAATTCATATGATGCTTTGTATGACTCTTTCTAACTCTACCATTCTACGACTGTTTCCTGTGAATTTAAAATCTCTCATGTGAGCCTTGAGAGGAGGTTCTTGCATACCAATTCTTCCCTTACCTGAGTACACAAGGAGAGGGAAAGCAAATAGCCAACAAGAAAATATCATGTGGTAAAAACGGAGGTCAGAGGATGTATTACAAATTTATTCATTTATCATTGCAGAAACACCTTTTCAGTTCGTAAAGTCCAAATTCCATCTCTACACCTTCATCCCAGACAGGAATAGAAACTTGGTCAAGGTGACACAGCCATGACTGGTAAAGGTCATCGGCAGGGTTTACATCTCCAGAGAATGCTGGCTTCCTGCCTGATGGTGCCGGCTGTGACATATCCTGTCCTTAAGGGGAGGAGTAGAATCTTTGTCTTTTTATTTTGAACCAAAGAAGGGACTACTAATGTCTGGAAAGGAAGCACAAGAGTCAGAGAATAATTTTCAGGCTCAGTTCTTCTACCAACTCATTGGCATTGTTGACAATATCAGACATGGGTTAAATACAGGAAGATGAAGTCAATGCTACACCTTAAAAATTAATTGTTCAAGTATTCGGTCATTTCGGAGCAATGCACCGTGAAATTATGTTATTCCCTGGAAGAACTTTCATAAAGTTTAACATGCCATGACACATTCTTTTTCCACTGAGGTTTGTTAAAAACTGTCTACCATCTTTGGAGTCCAAGGGTGTGAGTGAACCTTGCTGCAATTGGAACCAGACTTGTTCATTGGGGTGTTCAGAGCAGCAAATGCTTTGGGGTGGCTGCCAAAGGGACCTTTTCACTAAGCAGCTCCCATAAATGCCCGGCCTGCCTGGTATCCATGGAGGCATGAGTAGAAGAAGTCATTAGTCTTGGTGCTTTTTACTGTTATTCGCACTGGGATAATGAGATTATTAGAATATTTTTTTCTCTAATGAGTATGAGAAAGAATACCTTGGTCTCTAAATGATTTAGTCACAGAGGGAAACACATTACTCTTCCCCTGATTGCTGTCAAATGCTGGAAAATTGGAATATTATACTGATATTTATCTTGATGGGCAATATTTTTCCTGCCTTCTCAGTGTCAAATGAG
Source organism: Rattus rattus (assembly GCF_011064425.1). Lineage (NCBI taxonomy): Eukaryota > Metazoa > Chordata > Mammalia > Rodentia > Muridae > Rattus > Rattus rattus. Next base: position 71,766,417 of record NC_046163.1, read on the forward strand.
ATAGGGCAAATATTTGTCTGAAAGCGATTTCCTTTACAAGGTTTGTAGAAAGGAAGACAGATGAAGATTTGGGATAAAGAATGGGAAGTGGAGGTTAGAAGGACGATAATTGGAGGATGGCTTTTTGCTGTTTCTTCTTTTTTTCTCCTTTGATAAAACTCTCTCGTTTTCATTTCTTACAGACTTCTCTTGTATTAGCTCACCAGTGTTCAGGGCTAATTAGATGCTGTTTAGATTCAGAATAGAAGGTTAATTTCAAGGGAAAATGGGCTGGTGTTGGTCTGAAGGTCATTAGGGGCAGCTGGTTAATTTGTTTCTTGGGAAGGATGGCAGCCTGGGGAGGGAGAATTCCTCACAGGGCAAACAAGGTTTTTGTTCTCTCTTATTCTTGAGAACCCATTACCTTTTCTTGCTGGCAGCTTCCAGGACCTGTGCAGACTAATTGGAGGTCTACTACACTGATATTAAGTCTGGGTCTTAGATACCTTGGCAGCTGCGCTGGTCCTGTCCCATCTGCAAACTCTTCCCCCAAGAAGGTGATAAGCAAATAAAAAGAAAAAGAAAGAAAGAAAAAGACGATATCTTTCCTGCCATTTCTCTGGGTGATGCCACCACATTCCTATATCACCAGCATGAAATTTTAGTGTTCTCAGATACGTTTCTTATTGCTATGATAAAATAACAAAAAGAACAAAAGGGGTGGGATTTAATTTGGCTCATGGTTTGAGTGTCACAGTCCATCATAGCACAAAAGGAAAAGGACCTTGCATGGTGGCTTATTCATATCTCACAAACCAGGGAGCAAAGAGCTGTGTCTCAAGCAGGATCAGCCTATGACCCTCAAATCCCACCCTAGGACCCATTTCCTCCAGCAATTCTAACATCAAAAAGTTCTACAATTTCCTACCAACTGGGGATCAAGTGTTCAAACACATGGCTCTTTGGAGGACATTTTACATCTAACCACAATGCCAACATTGACATTAACATTTGGATGCTGGAACTGTGACTTTCAGATATCCTCTGCAGGATTCATCCTGAGGTCCCATTGCATATGCAGACATTGATGCTCTAATCATGGGGCACAGATTTTGTTAGCTAGGGAGATGATCTCTATATTTGTACTTTAATAGGACTGAGGCCTGCACACTGGAGGTCTAACAAAATCCAACAGCTGTATTACAGAAGAGAAGGGGGTTTCCTGCGAAGGAAATTGACTTGCCTAAGACAACACAGTTGAGAGGTGACAGGGTTATGACTTGGTCCCAGAGGAGAATCTAATGGGTTTTGCTTGATCCATGCTGAGCCGCATACTAAGTCTTCAGTGAAGATGTGGATAGCACTTGTCTGTTTCCTTGACTGATGTTCTGTCCTGTGAAGTTTGTAAGTAGTCATCCTTCTACACCTGTGCAAACTCTTCTTATGGATCTCCATGAAACTCTAAGGCATAAGCCAAAGATCAGATTTTCTTCCCAGACAGACATATAGACATGGGTGTAAGCCATGGATCCTCCAGGTAAAAGACATCCAAGAAATAGATACTGAAGACCATGTAAGAATGACAGCAGATGCTGGCGAGGATGTGGAGAAAGAGGAACACTCCTCCATTGTTGGTGGGATTGCAGACTGGTACAACCATTCTGGAAATCAGTCTGGAGGTTCCTCAGAAAATCGGACATTGAACTACCTGAGGACCCAGCTATACCTCTCTTGGGCATATACCCAAAAGATGTCCCAACATATAACAAAGACACATGCTCCACTATGTTCATAGCAGCCTTATTTATAATAGCCAGAAGCTGGAAAGAACCCAGATGCTCTTCAACAGAGGAATGGATACAGAAAATGTGGTACATCTACACAATGGAATATTACTCAGCTTTCAAAAACAATGACTTTACGAAATTCATAGGCAAATGGATGGAACTGGAAAATATCATCCTGAATAAGGTAACCCAATCACAGAAAAACACACATGGTATGTACTCATTGATAAATGGATATTAGCCCAAATGCTCAAATTACCCTAGATGAACGCATGAAACTCAAGAAGGATGACCAAAATGCGAATGCTTCACTCCTTCTTTAAAAGGGGAACAAGAATACCCTTGGGAGGGAATAGGGAAGCAAAGTTTAGAACAGAGGCAGAAGGAACACCCATTCAGAGCCTGCCCCACATGTGGCCCATACATATACAGCCACCAAACTAGATAAGATGGATGAAGCAAAGAAATGCAGGCCGACAGGAACCAGATGTAGATCGCTCCTGAGAGACACAGCCAGAATACAGCAAATATATAGGCAAATGCCAGCAGCAAACCACTGAACTGAGAACGGGACCCCCGTTGAAGGAATCAGAGAAAGGATTGAAAGAGCTTGACGGGGCTTGAGACCCCATATGAACAACAATGCCAACCAACCAGAGCTTTCAGGGAGTAAGCCACTACCCAAAGACTATACATGGACTGACCCTGGGCTCCAACCTCATAGGTAGCAATGAATATTCTAGTAAGATCACCAGTGAAAGGGGAAGCCCTTGGTCCTGCCAAGACTGAACCCCCAGTGAACATGATTGTTGGGGGGAGGGAGGTAATGGGGGGAGGATGGGGAGGGGAACACCCATATAGAAGGGGAGGGGGAGGGGTTAGGGAGATGTTGGCCCGGAAACAGGGAAAGGGAATAACGATCAAAATGTAAATAAGAAATACCCAATTTAATAAAGATGGAGAAAAAAAAAAAAAGAACAAATGAGGTGCATATTCCTTGGGTCCATATGAACCTAGAAGCTTATGGATATATTTTACATATCAGTGTTAAGTCATGTGTCATTTTGTATCCTGATGTCCAGAGAAGAAACAAACCCTCCTATTACATAGCAGGCACTCAGCTCAGATGATGCTCAAACCATAGTTTTTCCATGAAGCTTTCGTGTCCTGCAAAATTCTGGTGCGTATCTCTGAAGTGGTGACAATCACCTCGACTTGGTCCATTGGTTGTATGTTAGCTTCAAATGAACTGATTACTGCTAAGTGACATAAACCATGCATTTTGTTTATTTCTGTCCTACCACTGATGATTTCTAGAAAGTCTCACCTGTACTTGAAACCCAATCTAATTGCTTGATATGACTCATGATCAAAAAGGGTTTACTCAATGTGTAACACATATTTCTACCGATTCTGACAATGTTCCTGGTTTCAAACTTTTGCCAACCCCTGCCTTTTTCTTCCTGGCTAGCCCCAGGAAAGTCACAAGTTTCTAGATAATATTCACCACCCCTTTGTTCTTGTATTCCCTTCCCCATCTTTCTATTACTTTCCCTTGTTTGGGGTTACTAATACAAACATCACTTAGGCCATTGGTGGGTCTATGAAGTATAAGAAAATTCTTTATTTTCTCCTGCTCATATTTATAAAACATGAATTACTTATACTTAATCTCTGCTTATATGAATGTGTGTTTTTTCTCATATATGAGCTAAGCAATTCTGCAGTAGGCACCAGCGGCTGTGCTGTGGTTCAGTTCAGTTCTGACACTTCCCAGGGTCATATCAGATCCCACAGGTTGAGAGAGAAGTAAAAGATAAGTCATCTCAAGAAAGAACGAACTGACTTACTGAAACCACGAAGAATGAAACCTCTGGAAGTGCCTTTGCCCTTTCCCTATATGCAACAAACCATGAAAGATTCTTTGAGAGCTGTTCTTCATGTGTGAAGGCTGGGAACCCTCAGTCACCTGAGACTGGTCTCTGTGGCATGGTGAGCTGAATAAATACACTCTGATGTGACTCTTAGCTTTCTCTAGCTCTCCTGGAAAAGTCCTTACAATGTCCCTCTCCAAAGCTTCACTTGACCTTTGCCAGTGTACGAAGCAGAGACGCCTTACAGCCAGTCATTTCTTTAAGGTCTACTCTCTTTTGAGGAGCTCTGCTTACTTCTATGCTTTGCTATTCAAGATGATCATTGTACTAATTCCTAGATTTTCCAAATAGAAGCCAGGAGTACAGGAGACTACCTTCCTCTAGACATCAGCCTGAGCATCTTCTACTTATAGTTCTAACTACAGATTGGGTTCTCACGCTTTCCCCTTGGTTCCACTACTTTGTTCTAGTGTTTCTTAGGGTTCAGGAAAAGTTATCTCTGTCTACTAGTTTGTTGCCAAGGATACAGGTAAGAATCTTTGGATATACTTTTGTTGGTAAAATGCTTGTGTACCTACTATGCACAAAACCCTTGATTCCACCCCTAGTACCAAATAAATTTAGCATAGTAGTGCATACCTCTGATTTAGCACTGGGGAAGAAGAGGTAAGAGGGATAGAAGATCATTCTCTGCTACACAGCAAATTCCACTCTGGGCTACTGGAGACATAGTCTGACAAATATTAAAACAACAAAACAAAATAAAGCAAAAACTAAGAAACAAAAACAATAATAACAAAAAGCAAAGGTTAAAAGTGACCAGTCAAAGGGAAGAGATGCAAAGGCTAGACAGAGAGTGCAGCAGACTTCTGAGCTCTCCACAGGTGAGCCTCCATCCAGGTATCTACAACTATCCAGAAACTTGCTAAATCCAATCCTTCCGAGTATCTGTAGAGCTGGAGAATGAATGTGATAAACCATTTAACCTTCAGCCCTTCTGAGCTCTCTTCAGGGAGGGAGATGAAGCTCAATATCAGATCCCATAATCAAGCTTAAGCCTTTGCAGTGACCAGCCCCATCCTAAGCTCCATCTCATAAGCAAATGGTTGGTATTCATAAGACATGAATTTCACTCTGGAGTGTTCAAGGGCTCTAGCTTTGGGCCAAGAAATGGATGGTTCCAGGAGACTGACTACACATTTTCTACTGTCTCAGTGGTTAGTGGCTGCCATTGCTGCTGAGGACCCTGGAGAACTCAAACCTTATTTTACAACTGAATGCAAATGACTTCCTGTGAAGTGGGGAGAGATAAGATATTCTAGTCATGCTCAGTTTAGCTTTAAAATTACTTGCATCTCACCTCTAGTAAAACCACTGATCTATAATCTGTCAATACATTGACAAGGTAGGAAGCAAGACTGTCCTGAGGTGGAGTGTGATCTCCAAGAAGGGGGTTGCTAATTGTTCCCTGTTGTTTATTTGCCAGGAAATAATTGCTCTCTTTGGAGTCCATGTTTACTGGAATTTTGCTATGTGCTTGTGACCTTGAGGGCCAGGCAGAGGGGATGAAACCCAAATCCCTACTCAGTGAGGAGGATTTCCCAGATGGTAAAAGCCATGCTATTTCAGGGCTGGAAGAGGAGGAGGAGGAGAATAGAAGTGAAGGAGGAAGAAGAGGAGGAGGAGGAAGAGGAGGAGGAGGAGGAGGTGGAGGAGGAGGAGGAGGAAGAGGAGAACAACATGACAAGAAGGCTGAACTTCTTATTCTGCTCTGGGGGATTTCCTGGAATTGATGGGGCTATACATGAAGTGTATGAGGAGATATCTGTCTACATGGAAGAGTAGGGACCTTGTCCCTTGTCCAGGAGTTAGTATTACGGTCCTGATATGTTAGGTGGTGAGCTTTCCCATTGCACAGCTAGCAGCAAGCATGGATGTATACCAAGGGGGAATATATATATACATACATACATACACACACACACACACACACACACACACACACACACACACACACACACACATATATATTCCGAGTGAGTTTTCTATATCCTGCTGAGAAAGAAGATTCTAGGTTCTCTATGAGCGTTAACTGCCATTTTTCAGATCCCTCAGGAATCCTGTTCTGCCTTGGAATGGGAATAGAAAGTCTCTGGAGCTCATATGCTACCATTTCCCCTTTGGGCATCAGCATGGAGACAGGGGGAAGCCTGTGGCTTTTCCAGCTGAAGCACCCTGCAAGGGTCAACTCAGAGCTGGACGCCCATGGTCTCTGCTGGCCACAGCCTTCAGCACCTGCCATGCAGAAGGATGGGGCTGGGATGGGGCAGATTTTCTTACGGAACCGGTGACTGGCTAATGAGGCAATTCATAACTGACACAGGGAAAGGCTGAACATATGAGGGATGGGTTTCCATCAAAGCAATTTGCCCAGATTTTTTCTTTATTTCCTTATACATTTTTAAAGCAGATGTATTGCTAGTAAAAGTGCTGGCTGGACAAAGCTCACCCCTGCTGTGCATGCTGCCTTTTCTTCTATCCATGAACCTCTCTAGGCATTTTGTCTCTTGGACATGGACTGGCAGAGAAACTTAGGTAGTGTGGATTCCCAGTTTGCTTTTGCAGGAGGCTTTGCTGGCTTGCTGGCAGCCCTGCCTGGCTAGTTCCAGCCCTGCAGGGCCCAGGCTGCAGGCTTGCAGCACCAGATGGAGAGAGGAAAGGCAGACCCAGTGAGGGTACCCAGGAGGAGAAGCAAAGGCCCAGGAAGAGGGAGCATGTGCAGGGCTTTCTGGACAGGAGCCCAGCCTGGAACAACTCTCCTGATTTGGAGAAAATAAAATCACAAATGAGAATAGCAGGGGTCCAAAAACCAGCTGGAGACAAAGGAGTGTTAGCTCTAGTGGAGACTGCAAGACCAGAAAGGCTCTGATGATATGCTCAAAAGTCTGGCTTGCCATGGACAGCTGCCATCCGAGCTTTGGGCCTGGAATATTATCACAAGCCCAGAAAACTGTGCTGTCTACCTTATCTGAGATGAAAGACTGATGAGAAAGGGAAGCCTGAGGATCTCTCCTGCCTCCCAATTTTATAGTCTTTCCTGTCACCTGGCTAAGGTTACTTAGCCAGTAGGGCCAAGGCCCAGCTCCTTGTCCTCTAGGCAGCTGACAGGAACAGTAGAAGAAACGGAGGAAATGGGGAGATTGTGAGGAGAGGAAGGGTTGAGCTGCTGAGGAGGAAAGGAAACGGAGAGGAAGAAGGAGGAGATGAAGAAAGTAGGTTTGGAGGAGGAGAATATATAGGTGGGGAGAGGGGGAGGATGAGATGGAGAGAAGAAGAGAGACAGGCTGTTAAGGATGAGAGAAAAGAAGAAAGAAGAGGGGAAGGAAAAGATGATGGAGAGGAAGAGGATCCATAGTTTCCTGAGAAGAAGGACATAGGAGAAAAAAATTGGAGAGTATTGCAGTAAGATTAAAAAGGAACGTTTTCTACCAGTTCCCACAGGTTGGATCTGCTCACTCCAGCTGCTAGTCAACCGCATGGTCCGCAAGCCGCCCTCTCCTAGTTGTCTCCCTTTTAGTCGCCCTCACTGTGCAGCCCCCTAGACGGTAGTTACCATGCCTGGCACGCACACGCACACGCACACGCACACGCACACACACACACACACACACACACACACACACACACACACCTCCTTCTGTAGGCTTTTGTGTGTTCTCACTCCACATGGGCAACAGAACCAGACCTGCATGCTCCAACTGCCTCTCAACCATTTCTTTCACACAATGTCCTCTTTAGCCTGGTAAATCAAAGTTCCAGAAACTTGTAATATAGCAATTAGATTTACACCTTAAATTCCCAATCCACAGTACATCCACACAACAAATTCACTGCCAATTAATAAAGACTTAAACCGCCTACCTAGATGAGACAAAATTGACCCAGTCCACCTGGATCTGGATCATCTTGCTCTGTTGTCTCCAGCTTGATTTTTCTCACTCCTCTTCTTCCCTTCTTCCTAGACTTTCCCCTGCCTACCCTTCCTTTTCATCCAATGATAGGCTATGCCTTATCCTGGACCCACTTTGCTGCATAATGACACCATCCTACAGAGAAGAAAGAGGGGTAGGAGGTAAGGAAGAAAAGGGAAGGGAATGGCAGAGGGGAGAAGGACACAGAGGTAAAAATGTAGGGAGTGTCGGTCTTGAGGTTTAGAGACCGTGTAAGTTTCAGAACACAGTGGCCCCTCATACACCTTCATCCTTGGGACCATGACTTCGGCAGCAGCTGAAACAGTCTTTGCAAAGGGCTCTGCAAATTTCAGCCCAGAGGATAAAAATAGAACAGTAGCTTGAAAGATCCCAGCCTGGCCCTGTTGGGCATATACTATTCTCTAGGTCCATTCTTGAACATCTCATTAGTGGATACACTCAGAGAGGACTGCTCATCCTTCAGACTGAAGGGTATGTCTGCAGTTAGGAGCACTTTCAGGCCTGCCACTCAACTGCTCAGCATAGGAAGAACCCTCAAACCTCAGCCTCTTACAAGCCAGAAAAGCTTGACCTGCCGTTTGGCTATTCCTTTGTACTAACTGATTATCATCTGTCTGACCCAAGCCTTTCAGGACATTTCCAAACCTGGCTAAAGGTGGGTAGAGCTTGAACAAAGAGCTCTTCTCAATGAGGAAAGAATCAACCTATGTCTGAAGCATATTGTATAATGTGCTTACATACATATTCACACACATATCTGTACATACACATGTATGTACACATGAAATAATTATACAGAATTTCAAATATTTGTATTTTTGCAGGTATGTTACTACATTATTGTGGTTCATGATATATAATACCATAAGATATTAATATTGGAATCCTAGTTTCATAGAGGTTAAGAAACAGGAAGTTGTTACTTGTGTTCACACAAATCCTGAATGACACAAGTAAGATGATTAACATCTAGTTTTCTCATCTAATATAATATTTCATGTTCCCTACTGAAAGTTCCTCTCTTTTTTACTATAATGCAGCAGAAGCTACTTTATCTAGCTTGTTTCTTAGATCAGTCACTCTAATTAGAGATTACAAGTCCTCAATGTTTACATTGTAGAACCAGGATTTTAACCAAGATCTGTAGGACTCCCTGGCCATAATCTGTTCATGACTCTGGGACAGGGAACCATGATGTGCATTAGGATAGAGGAGTCCCTAGGAAAACATATGCTTTGCCATCAAGGAGACCTGACTTTGAACTTTAGATCTAGTGTCAGCTCTTAGAACTGGGACAAGGTCCTAGGAACCTCAGTTTCTCAACTGTCACAATGACATCAATAGGAACCATCTTGTTTATGTTTGTAAAGGTGAAGGAATGATTAAATGTGGGTCTTCAGCACAGCTTTAGACACAGTGGTCACTACGTAACATCTGTGGACAATCTGTAGATTTTTCTGTTTACATTTTGGCTGTTTTCTCTTTCCATGCCAAGGTGGGTGTGATTTGGCAAGTTTCACTTAGACCTAATGGCCCATTTAGATCAAGATACTGTCTTTGTAAGAACACCCAGAAGAGAAATTCTGAGGACAAAACTAATACTCTAAGGGATGAATGAGATTCCCTGAGGGCAAATAGTTTCTACAATTCACATTCTTGATTCTTCTGTCTCAACCGTACCCGATTTTTGCTGTGTTATTGGTACAGCACAGAAGAACAGGGCACATAACCTCTTGTGCTGCTCCCTGCCTTCTCTCAGGAGACTGAGTCATGTCTTCCCCACCTGGCCTCATCCTGCCAGTGTGAGCAGGGATTTTCTTTGGTGTTTCCTTCTCCAGTGGAACAAAAGTGAGGAGTTGCTGCTACTGTAGCTACTGGACTGGAAGAAATCCTCCTGTCATGCTGGAGTGGTTGATCCTGATTGCAAATTGACTGGGTTTTGAATCAACTAGGAGACAGCCTCTGGCCTTTTCTGTTGAGAGTTTGCTTATCAGGAAAGGCCTGTCATAAGAACAGGGAGCCTGAAATAAAGGGGTTTCTCTGCTTTTGTTTTTTCCTATATGGGTATGCCTATATATCCACTGATGCTAAACTAGCTTCTTGGTCTTTCACATGGGCTCCACATAATAACTCTACAGATATCATCAGGCTTCTAGCATCAGCTTGGGTTCTCTTTTTATCTTTTGAGTGTACAAGTCACACGCCATACTAGGTAGCTCCTATGATTTAAGCCAGACAGTACTCCCTATGTAAGCTTAAATCTATATGTACATTGTATTAGCTCTTTTCACCCTCTTCTCACCAAGGCCCAGATATCATGTGACTGTTTGTCATAGTGGTGCTATCAACAATCTTTCAGCAGAGACAGAGACCACAGAGGTGATACCTAGCATACAGAGCAACACTGCATCTCACTTTCTCTTTGCAGGTGTTGTGCAAGGCTGCGAGACTCTGAGAATAATTTCTGTCTCTTTTTGTTATTTTGTACTTCAAATTATCCTTTTGCCTTTCTGTCCTAAAAATAGGATAACACTCTCATTTTTTTTCCTTAACTTTTCTACTCTGATACAGCCCCTGCATTTCTAGGCCTTCTGTATTTTCCCCCCTCTGATGCATGGGCCATCTTGATAATCCTAACATTGGAGTGGGGAAACAGAAAAGGAAATGGTGATGATAAAGTACTTCTGGACCATGTTAGAATCAGTGATATTTTCCAAGAGTGATCAATTGCATGACATAACTCAAGAGCTTAAATTATAAAGAGGGATATAATTAACAGGAACTGTGCCCAGGTATATAAAGACAGATAGGTTCAAGGAATGGGAGCCTCTGTCTATTTCTCTATGTTCCACCAGGAAGGAAGATGTAAGCCCAAGACTCCATCTAAGTTCTTGAGAATAGATAGAAGCAAGCTGTTTCTGAATGCTGCCTGTGCTGAGATAAAAGAACTCCTACAGGGAACCAGCAAGTCAGCAACCATCTGGTCTACCTCCATAACCAGGCTGTTCACCAGGTCATTTCTTCCTCTGTACAAGAGTGCCACTGTGTTTTAGACAGAAAGTGTTTCCCACCAGCTCATACACTGGAAGTTCCCACCTGTGGTGCTATTTTGGGAAGTTTGGAGGTTTTGAAAACTTTAGGAGGTAGCAAATCACTAGGGAATTTCATTGGAGGTTGAACTGTGTTCAGAGTCCTGGTTGTCTCTGTGTCTCTCTTTGCCTCTCTGTCACTCTATTGCTCTCTCTCTCCCTCCACACCCCAGCTGGTCCATCACTATGTGTATAGCTTCTTCCACACGTTACTGCCACCATGATATACCTTACCAGTAACCAAAGAACACAACTAAGACCTTTGAAACCCTAGGCCAAAATAAACCTTTCCTTCTATAAGTCATTTGTGTCAGGTACTTTGCCACAGGTATGAGGCAGAATTAGCAAGAGTGACAATCACACTGGCCCCTCCTGCCTACTGAGAAACAATGGTAAAGCTATGGCCAACATCTGGAGGTGGACTTGCTTTGAAAATTAGCAGCCTTTTACTCATTCACAGGGAGGTTTAGAATATTACCGCAGTCAATCTGGCTCTTTGAGAACAGTGGGAATTGATTTTCTGGAAATGGGTATGAGAGTTATCAATACAAGGGTAAGTTATAAGCCAGGTATGAAGCTAAATCATTAACTTGACTGTAGTGTGTAATATTTAAACAGAAGCTGGAAACATCATATCCAAAATATGCACTGGGGCAGAACTTGGGAGTTGAGAAGTTTAGCCTTTCTTCCAAATCAGGCAAAAGTGGCAACTAGTTTCAGCAGGAATGACAATCCAGTTAGCTCTGTAGAAAGACAGAGGTGGAAGGTACCTCTTCAAAGGCCTTTGTTGGGTTTTGGGGGAGGACTGGATAGGAAGCTAAGGCAAGAAAGAAGGTATATATGCACAGGGAATGGTCTAAGCAGGGAAGCATTGAGAGGAGTCCTGAGCAGAGGTTCTGACTGAATTTGACTGAATATCCAGAAGCAGATAGGATGAGAATGAGAGTGGAGGTGTGTGTGTGTGTGTGTGTGTGTGTGTGTGTGTGTGTGTGTGTACCCAGAGACACATCATAGATCAGAATCTGGTACATAGCACACCACTTAACATGGCAAAAAGAAGGAAAAGGGCAGATCTGACAGATCCAGGCATTCTAGAGTCCAGAGAGGAAAGCTGCTTGGAGGGCAGCTTTAGAGGCATTTTTTTTTTTTTGCCTCTCTTCAAAGGCTTCTAATTACTCTTATTACAGGTAGGTGTTTGGGCCATTATTTCTGTCCTATTAAGGTCCTGAGAATATCCTAGAAGCCTTTCCATTGCCAGAGGCCACTAAAATTCTTGTCAGCCACAGTAGTCTCTAGGAATCTAGGAGGCCAGTCTACAACTGATAAAGAATTGCTCTTGAGGATGGGTTCAATATTTGGATGTCCTGAGTCCCCCTTCTTTGGGAACACATATGGTCTCCAGTGCAGCTGTATTAATAGCTACACTCTTCTTGACTGGAGTAGCCTCTAGTGTAGAAGAGTTATTAGCACAGATATCTCTTCCCTAAAAAACCTGACCACAGACTCAAGACTGTCACAGAAGGAAAGGGATGAATGGAACTGGAATGGACAGATTGCAAAGCTACACAACTTTTGGTTTCATTGCTAAAACTCCACCCTGGCTTCCAATAGCAATGGTGCCATCTTCGTTCTGTACCTCTGGGTGCCTGAGTACTATTTTTACTGTTTGTTTATGTCTGTGTATGTGAATGTTTGTTTTTAAATATCAGACACATGCCTTACGGGAAGTGTATTGGTATTTCAGAAGTCACTGATGTTTTGCGCTATCAGCTGCCATGGACAGGGGTCAAGCTGAACAACCTGACATAAACATCACCAGGCTCGCAAACCTGTTTTCAAGTGAGACACCCGAAGGCAATATTCATAGCAAATTTATGAGCTCAAGGCATCTAAATGTGATCCACTTTTAAATCTCATCTTTTCCCTCTGAACCCTTCAATCTAATTAGGCTCACATCAGTATATTATTACAGAGAGTAATCATTCCTTTCTTCTAATAACATTCATGGATAATTTTATTTCTCATTTCCAGCCTCCTCCTCCTCCTCCTCCTGTGGTGTAATTAGTGTCTCTGGCACCTCGTGCCTCTCAGAATGAGCTGCAGCTGCTAATTGCTAATTGAAAAATTAGAAACTCAGTTAGAAAAAGGATCTAATTAAAATGAAATTAGATAAAATCCCTTCAAACCAGCACCCCCACACTTTTCTTTGTTTTTCTTTTTCCATTTTTGCTTTCTTTTTTCCGCCACTATTAGCACTTGCAAAATATGTGCAATTGCTGAAAGCCAATGACCTTTCCACAGCGGACAGCACAACGGCCTGGATGAAGCAGCTAGGAAAACTGCATAGCAACTGAACTGAATGTAGAACTTGGGCTTTCTCCTGATGCATGTAGATTCAATCTTACCAGTGTTTCTCAGGTGCTCTGGCAAGGACAGGGGTATGGTCAACCCTGTGTGATTCTTTTGAGTTTAGAAGGGTTGCTATCCTCTTTCAAGGTGGGAAACTAGGGATCTACTCACTGCTGGAAGCAAACCTGTCTTCACCTTATTGTATATTGCATCCTACAACAGATAACTATCCAGCAAAGACTCAGTGCTAGAGGAGACATAAAAGTAAACCCAAGTCCCTTCTGTCTCCAAAGTATGGGCAATCTGTTGAGAAGCCCAGACAGAGAGGAGTAACAGATTAAGATAATACGGACCCATGCAAAATAGCATTTCAGATATGGGGTGTTTACTTCAAGACTGCAATGTTTTAAAGCCTTGATACATGCCAAGAGTCATGCAAGAACTGGACACACATATATGTGGGCAGGCTAACGAGGACCATGGACTCCTTCCATTAAGAGGCAAAACCACAGAGAACAAGAGAGAGCAAGAAAGTCAGAGAGGGTGGAAAAGGGGCGGGGTTCCCACTGGATGGCATTTTAGCCAGAGAAGACATGTTCCAAAAAATACAGCACATATATCAATATGGTGACTTCTGGGAATTTAACTAACTGAAAATATTTGAGGCTTACATTTGGAGATGTGTGGTTGGAGTTAAGGTGAGGAAGTTTGGAGAGCAACCCCATAGGAAGACCAGTAGTCTCAACTAACCTGGAACCCTGAGGTCTCTCAGACACTGAGCTACCAACCAGGCAGCATACACCAGCTGATACAAGGCTTGGACACATATCACACATATACATCAGAGGACTGCCTGGTCTGGCCTGTGTGACAGAAGACACACCTAGCCCTCAGGAGACTTGAGGCCCCAGGGAATGAGGAGGCCTGGTGGGGTGGGGTGGGGAGTGTGGACATGCTCTTGGACATGGGGTGGGGGAGGAGGAATGAGATGAGGAACTGTCTGTCGGAGGGCAGAACTGGAGGAGGATAACGACTGGACTGTAAAAAAACGATTAAAGATAATTTTTTAAAAAGTTTAAAAGTGTGAGAGGAGTGCTTAAAATCTGAGAGAAATTTTAGTTCACATCTTGGTATGCATATAATCGTAGCTGGGGATTTGGTGTATTCAGAAAATATTCTAGATTAAAATTTAATAGTGAAAAACAAAACAAAACAAAACACCAAAACAAAACAAAACACTGTCAAGCATGTGAGTAGTGGAGATGATGAGCTCTGATAGTGGCTAAAACCAGGGAGGTGATTACTTTGAAAATAAAAATAGGCCTCCAGAGATGGCTCTAACCTACTGGTCTGAGGGCTAACACTCAGGGTAAGCCATTCTTTCCCTCAAGAACTCTCCGTCTACAACAATCAGGAAGATGAATGAGGAAAACAGGGACTACTGTGGTAGGGTAGACCTTTGCTGTGTGTGTCCTGGAACGTAGTGCCAGAAGTCCATTCACTACTAGTTAACTGTATCTGCAAAGCTCCAGTAATTAATTTTCTGCTTTGGAAATGGTGGCCCAAACAATTCTGAAATCACTGGGATAAACGTTCTGTTCTCATAATTTACTCTGATCTGAAATGGTGAATCAGATCAGTGATTTAGAACAAGTTTCATCTTACAATGCCCTTCTTTATCACCAACTCATGCTGTTCAGGCTTTAGCTCAGCTTCCAGTTTGTGCAGTGAGGCCTGACATTTTTGATTAACCTGTATCTTCTACAGTCTTTAAAATGCCCAGGTTTGTTTATGATCAAGCACATTGAAGACACATTGAGTGGATACGAATGAGTAGAAGTGCTCAGTAATGTTTCCATAGTGTATGTTTTTCATTGATGGCATGAGTTCAAATCCCGAAGTGTGTTCAGTAAATACTGGCTATTATTTTTATTTTTGTTATTGGAATAGGAATGGGGGCTGTGTGAGAAGGTAAGGAGAGAATGGTGGAAGGGAATGACTGCCCTGTTTGTAACATGAATCAGAGCCTGACGGGATTCAGGCCTCTGTGCTCACCATGTAGCTCAGGCAGCAGCTGATCTTTGCTTGATTTGCTCAATGTAGTCTTTTGTCACTGAAGTGACAGGACTCCCTTGCTAGTTCAGTAGAGATAGTCTCAAGTGTTCTAAGATAGGAAGTGATGCACTGGTGATCTCTTTGCTGTTTATAGGAGAAGGTAGATCAAGGGCTTCCACCCCTGTTAGAAACAGACACCTCAGAGGCACACATGGGGCTCTCTCACTGTGCAGTCTACGCTTCGTGGTTCTCCTGCTCCACCTTTCGAAAGGTAGTTTGGGCTCATTCTGGAAAATTGCTAGGAAGCATTTCCTACTCACATCTCTTCAACTTCTGGGAAGAAACCACTATCATGGTTTGAATATGCTTGGCCCAGAGAGTGGCACTATTTGGAGGTGTGTGGAGCAGGTGTGTCACTGTGAGTGTGGGCTTAAGACCCTCATCCTAGCTGCCTGGAAGTCAGATTTCCCTTAGCAGCCTTCAGATAAAGATTTAGAACTCTCAACTCTGCACTGTGCCTGCCTAGATGCTGCCATACTCCCACTTTGATGATAATGGATTAAACCTCCGAATATGTAAACCAGCCCCAATTAAATGTTGTTCTTTATAAGACTTGCCTTGGTCATGGTTTCTGTTCACAGCAGTAAAACCCTAACTAAGACAACCACGTGGGAAAGTTGTGTTAAATGCTGTTGAAAGAAAGTTGAAGGGGAGTTCACAGCAATGTGCTCTGAAGGCAGATTCTAAAACAGGAGCATAAGAAATACAACATGCTCCAACTTCAGTAGCGACCAGCAGGAGCCTCGGAAAGCAGCCTCAGTAACTGGCCTCTTTGCTAGACCATTCTTCATGGTTTGTTCACCAGCTCTTTCTCTGTTTTCCCTTACATAGTGCGTCAGTACCTATCAGTACAGAAATACTTCAACCTGACACACAGGAAAGAAGCATCGTTATCATCTCCTCCTGGACTTTTTTCTCCCCTTCCTGTCAAACACTCATCCTAGAAATCAGTCTGGGTCCCAAATCTAGGCTGTGAAGTGGGAAATGGAAAACTACATCTGTATTTAAAGCATGGTCCTATGGATAGGTCATTTATTCTGTGGTTCAAGTCACCTCCACTTGCACACACTTCAACTACAGGCAAGATGGCTAAGCTATTGCTATTAGCGTTGCTGCAGAGGGATTTTTAGAAAAAGGTGACTGAAGGATTCAAGGTGAAAGCTGCTGTCAGCTGGCAGAGCAGGCTGTTTGCAGTCAGAATTCACTAGGGGATAAGGAAGGACCAGGGCTCTAAGTGTGTGATGTAGCTAAGCTTCCCTCTCAGAGAGGCAGCCGCTCTAATTATCTGTCATGTCACCTTGCTCTCCAGAG
The DNA here is from genome assembly GCF_011064425.1 of Rattus rattus. Lineage (NCBI taxonomy): Eukaryota > Metazoa > Chordata > Mammalia > Rodentia > Muridae > Rattus > Rattus rattus. The sequence goes on from NC_046163.1 coordinate 71,782,913, forward strand.
AGACAGATGTTTCCTTCTTTGAGTTTTTAAAAATCCATTTACAGTCATGGAAGGCCTTTCCCACCCCAACTTTCAGAGATTCTAGGAATCAAAGTACATGTGGTGAAATAGGGAGAGATTTCTTCAAGGACTTTTGAATATGTTAATATCCAAAAGGAGGCAATGCTGCAGCCATCCTGGTACTGTTTTTCAGTGGTGAATGCTGTGAGTGGTGTCTAGCTCTGGTGGGGAACAGTATCTCAGGCTAAACCTATATAGGGGGAAGGGTGTGTTGTTATGTCACACATAGGACTTGACCAGCATGGCCTGTGGGCACCAGCATTATCGTGATCACATGTGTCCATCATATGTAAATAAATTGAATCCAATTGCATGGTGGTATTGTTATTAGAGAAATCAGATTCAAAGGAACTGAAGCCATGCCACCAAGGGAGATTTGACCTGTAGGAGGCACTGAGATTTTCTGATGAGACGTAACAGACATCAGGGTTTTGGAGCCCTCAGCTCTACAGGTTCAGAAACTCAATATTGTCAGTATCCTCAAGTTCACAGAAAGAACCCATCACTAGTCACACCACAGTGCTTAATAGAAGTATGTCTGTATCTCTCCTTCCTAGCACGGAATGACTGAGGCCTTGAGAAACCCAAGAATTGGTCAGATTCAAAGTGACAGGGTCCAGGGCCTTGCTTGCTTCCTGATAGCACCGCTTACTGATGGTGAATGATTGCTACCTAACTTTGTGACTGGCTGGAGTGGAGGGTGGTGTGGATGGATTGAGTTGGTGAGAAGCTTCAGGAGGGACAGGGAGTCAGACAGGGCTAGAGTATCCATACTCCTTGATGTCTATTGCTCAGTGCTGTGTATCCATCTGGTGAGGTGGTTTTTTTGTTTGTTTGTTTGTTTGGGTTTTTTAAAACATATTTTAATTGATAAGCCTTCAAAAAAAGCCAGGAGAATGGAAAGGTTGTGTCTCTAAGTACTACAAACAAGCAAACAGATTTTGAGGAAAGTGAGACGCTCCAAGACACTGGTCAATCAAATGTCAAAGGAGTATTGAATATTAGAATTGGCTTACTAGACTCGAGTTACAAGGGTTGAACTTTTAATTTAGGATTATATTCGTTTACTTACTAATTTTCAGAGTGTGTGTCTGTGAATGGACATGTGTAGAGGTCAGGGGGTAATTTGTAGGCAGTTCTCTTATTCCATCATGTAGGTCCTGGGCATGGAACTCAGGTTGTCAACCTTGCCAGCAATGACCTTTACTCTCTGAGCCATCTTACTGGTTCCAAGGTACTAGAACATCCAAGGAGAAATCCACAGCTGGATTTTATGCTGACCAGTATTCTCACCACTCATAGAAGCCAACTTGTAATAATAAGTGGACTCAGAATCAAGTGTCTCTAGGGCTTGAAGCTTTTGCATTTTGTGGTGTCTCTGTGCATATCCACAACAGAGGTTGCCTACCAGGTAATCAACCCATTACAACTTCACAGCTCAACGCCCTAGAAAGTACCAAGTCAAGAAATTTTGTTTCTCTGTATCTACTATTCTCCTGGTTCATCTGTTATCCTTACTTCTTGAGGTCAGACTTCATTACCACCTTCTCTACTCTGATGCATTATGGGTAGAATTTAGGATTACCTATCATTACACACATTTCTCCCCCCTTTTTAGTTCCTAAGGTATACCTCAGTGTTTTCTAATGTAGCTCTAGGTGAGTGGTAGAGTGGGAAGAGGGCATGGCTTGCTCAGATGAATGGCACAGCTTCATGGTCTCAGTCTAGTACTTTCCCTTTCTAAACATCCATGGTGACCAGGATAGTATCATTTATAGAACCATATAGCCATCAAATTAAAGTTTATTTTTATGAAATCTTTCATGACTTTTCTATGTTCTGTGAACCAAATGAACAGGAATTATTTTAGCTCATGAGACTTTTGTCAGTTCTCTATGAACTATCCCAAGCCCTCCACCTGCTTCAGTTTTCAACTGGTCTTACAGGCTGAAATGCTCTGTCTCATGACCTAAGGACTTCAAAATTGGGGACAGATCCTATAATCACCTCCTTATGTGGAATAAGCAGACACTTACAAGACCACATCTTTTAAACCCACATGTCTATTTAGACATCAGAATGTTAAGATTACTGGGTAGTTTTGACACCTGTCAACCTCAAAGTTAATTGTGACCTTTCTTGGCTGCTGTAAAACTTTTTAAGTCCATTCTTGACCTTGCAGATTTTGAAGGCGAACAGATAAAAACCTCAAGTTTAGGAGAAGCTGGGGCATCTTCTGAGAGTCATCCTTCCTATGGAGGAAGCTAGATGAAGATGGGGGCTGCTACAGCAGCTTGTCATCCTGGTGATCACATCATGAACTGCAAAAGCAAGGGGCTAATGGCAGGGTACCACTGTCTACCTTCCTTTACCCTGCCCCTTCCATGGCACAGCCCAGAGCTCACCAGTGCTGGCCTCACACAGGTAAGCAGGACTTGCTTTCCCTCTCCCTCATATTTCTTCTATTTTTGGCAAGTCTGTATCACAGCACTCTCTGGGTGCTTCATTATCCACTTATTTTCTGTTTGATTTGTCCCCTTCTCTGGCTAGCAATTTCACTGGTACAGCTCAAAATTACTTTTAACAGTATCTTTCAACTCATTTAAAGTCACCTCCCCTTCATGCTAGACTACGCTTTCTCCTAAACTAATCTCTGCGGTAGCAAATTAAGGTCAATCTACATTAGATATACCACCAATCAGAGTTTATAATGAGAATCCTTCCACTTATTAGTTTTGTTTTAAATTAAGTGGAATGATAAATGGGAGAGACTCAGAGCACTGAAGACCACGGCTGGAACTCTCCAGGCAAGAGCAGAGAGGGGCTCAGCATGTGGAGTTACCCCTCCAGACATGCCCACACCAGAGTGGCAGAGTAAGCTGCCTTGTCAGGATGAAGCTCAGGGACCTGTTGATAGGTTCTGGAGAGTCCTGTTCCTAATGTTAAAGAACTCCAGAGCACAAGGGCCAGGCAGAGCTTATACCCTGTATAGCTAGATGTTTAAACCTTCAGAATGTAGAAACTCCTAAGTAAATACTATTCTTAATGTATTGATTATTTTACCCAAGTGACTTCCTGGTCACCAGCTAACCCTCAGGATCTTAAATTCAGAATTCTCAGGGTGCTGTTGCCATAGGGTAGCATGGGAATATGGAAACAGCTGATTGCTGGCCTTAACCACCTTCTTTGTACTCCCAGCTCTGATTTGCACAGAACCTTTGAATGCACGCATGTAATGTCATGGTGTGGACATTCATTCTAATTTTGTGCAGATGTAACATGAGCATTATATCTGTGCAGAGTAAGCACAGGGAAAGTCTCCTCAAGGCTCATGGCCAGAGGAAGGCTATCATTGAGTGTGGGTGTGGTACTGACAGGTGGGTAGAATGACATTGTGGACTCTAGTAGCATTGGCCCCCTGGCTCATGACCTTCTTATTCTGTGGAATTGAGTGCAGTTAGTGGAGTTGGATAGAAGGTGGGGCACCCTACAAGGTGTGGAGTCAAAAGACCACAACGGAATCTCAGTGGAGTTTTGACAGAGACTAGAAGGAGAAGCCGATCTGATACCAGTTATATCTGATTATATTAATAAGCACTACGAACTCTCAAGAATCCCATTCTGACTGTGGCATCTCCACAGGAGAGGTGGTCTCCATCTCTCTCTTGCCTCTTCTCCACCCGCCCCTACAACATTGGCAGTGGCATAGGGGGCAGGACAGACTTCAGCCTAGGGTGAACCTTCAGTTGTCTAACTTTCATAGATTGTATTTCTGAGACAGAGCACTGCACTATGGAGAATCTGATACCCATGCTGCTCTCTCCCTTTGAGAGGTTAAGGTCAGAGGTCAAAGAACAATAAACCACTGGCCCCTGTTTCCTGACTCATGCCTTCTGAGCCAGGATGCTACTCAGTGTGGTATGAAGAAGTGGATACCAGAGTGACCGACAGGCTTAGAAGCAGTACAGGCTTATAGTGATTGACCACGGGCAATGGGGGGTCAATCCACGGAGTAATTACTACTCTTTCCCAGTTGTAACAAAACTTCTCTCTGTTCTTGGGGGACATTAACTAATCAGGAGTGTGAGAGCTTTCACCTAACTCAGAGGGAGAGGCATAGAGGCAAGCAATGTACAATCAGGGGCCCCTACTGTAATCATGCAAGGCAGTGCAGTTTGACAATCACAGTGATGACTGGATTCCTACCAGGCTCCTCCTGCACCACAATTTGATTACTATTTTTTTTTTATCAGGTTTTGGATAGACTCTCTGGTGTTCTGAGGTTTTTTGTTTTTGTTGTCTTTGTTGTCGTTGTTTTAACTGAACTGAAAAGGAGATCCCTTCCCAGAATCTCCTTCAGGGCACAAAACAGAGCAGTGCATGTCCTGCCCTGTTACTTGACACTGACCTGGCACTCAAAGCCAGGTTGTCTGTGTGATTCTCCTATTGGATGTGGAACAAAAGTCACTATTTGTAGGGTTGTGTGTCCTGTCTGCTCCACCGCAGAGCATGGCCGCTTGGGGAGGCAGAAGGCAGAGACTCACCACTTGGTCTTTCAGGGTGGGAAAGTGCAGTCTGAACTGGTTCAGTGGTCTGCCAGCCTGCTTCAAGGCTTAGCCCAAGGTGGGGTGAGAGGGGGTGGTAAAGGAGCGGGGAGGGGAGGGGAGTTCTGGCTGGTTCCACAGGGAGAGTCCTTGGCTTGACTTGTGACTTGGTGGCACAGAGAGATCTTCTAATGGCTCTGTAGATAAAGGACTTCTCCATGGCTCCCCATAGCAGGTCCAGAAGAAAAGGGACAGTCTGTGATTATTGCCATGGAGGAAAGTGGATGTGTAAAACCATACCCCACTTCTCAGGGTGGGCCTAAGAATAAATACCTTTTGCAGGGAGGAGTGCCTGGGAAGGAAAGCTTATTGGCTAAGCCCTCTAGTCTTCTAGGTGCCTCATTAGAATGGAGATCTCTATCTTGAGCCTAAGTGACCAGAGGTCACATCTCTTTTCCTATTGTCTTGGTCTGAGATATTAGGGAAGGTCCACTGCCCCACAACCATTGTTACCACAGAACACTTAGTGCCCTTCTCTCAGATTTGGTTTATTGAAATAATCTGTCATAGAATTCCCTTTACTCTCTGATCACCCTAATCTGGGGTTAGCCATTATACAAAGCATCTCGCTAAAATCCAAATCCCAAGATCCCTGCAAATATGCATTCTCTCTAACTGCAATGAGGAATTTTAACTCTAGACATGATACCAAGGGTTCGGATCATGAAGACTGTCACTTTCCGCCTTCCAAATGAGTCTGTTTGCATTTTTTTTTGACAAGTCCAAGAATGGAATGGTTGGTTGTGCTGTAAATATGTGTTTAATTTTGTCAGACAGTTTCAAATTGTTTTCCAAGTGGTTGCTGCACTTCGCAGTCTCAGCCCTATGGTGCGAGCTCACAAATCCCACCACATCTGCCCTAGCACTTCCTGCTTTCACTCCTTCAGATTTGGCCACCCAGGAGGTATAAACTGGGAGTTATTTGCCATTTTAAATCCATCACCCTATTCACTGATGATATTAGCATTTTTAATATGTGTTTATGTATTCTCATATCTTTTTGGATTAAATAACTCCCTCCCACTTCAAACTTGGTTGTTTGTCTTTATCGTGCTATAATAATCACTAGAGCTCATTATACTTTGAAGATATTTATCCTTTTCTCAGTTTATTTTCCCCCTAAGAGTATAAAGAGCAACCTTTAACAATTTTGTAGTCGCTTAATTATTGATTTCCATCTTGTCGTTTTTGCTCTTTAGTTGTAAGATACCCGTGCTGGTTAGTTTTGTCAACTGATGTAAACGGAGGTTCCTGGGAAGAGGGAAACTCAGCTGAGGGATCGCTTTGATCAGATTGTTGTGCAGGCACATCTGTGGACAGTCTCTTGGTTAAGATTGACGGGGAGGGTCTGGCCCACTGTTGCTGGTGCCGTTCCTGAGCAGGTGGGCCTGAGCTGAAAGGCTAGGGAAAGTAAGCTAGAAAGCAGCTTTCCTTCCTGGTCTCTGCTTCAGGTCCTGCCCTGCCTTCCTTCAGTGAGGGGCCATAACTCCCGAGGTTTAATAAACCCTTTCCTTCCTCCACCCAACAGGAACAAACTGGAACAGAATTGCTAACAGATCATATAGACTGTTGCCATTTCAGAACTGACCATGAGTTTTCGGGGAGGATCGTGAAAGCTTTTGAATTTTGGGTTGAAAAGCCAATGAGAGCTTCAAGCTTAATGAGCTGTTCAATGGGAGCTTGGAAGAGAATCCTGAATGCCTGAAGGCTCAGTTTGTGGAGTTTTAGAAAAAAAAAATGTTAATTTGTTTTCTTAACTGAAGGATAAGATTTTCTCCTATTCTAGTCTAGGAATCTTCAGTGTCTTGTTTGTACTTTATCAGTAAAATTGACCTATTCAAGAATCAGTCTGACTCTGTGACTGCCCTGTTCAACGTTTCACTTCCTGTATTTTTATTTTACTAGTTTGGAAGTAGTGGTTGTGTGTGTGTGTGTGTGTGTGTGTGTGTGTGTGTGTGTGTGTGTGTGGTTTCTTCACCTAGAAATCTGGATTGCATATGAAAAGTTTTTCTTTTCTGTGTTTAGCCCAAATATTTTGAAGTATTTCCCGATCTATATATTCTAAACTAAATTATGATTTTCTTTCTGAATTCTTCTTTTACCTTTGTGTTATTTAGACTGTAATTTTCTAATTTTTGTTTTCATATAACTGGTAGTTTTCCAGATAGCTATTTTATTAATGTGCATCTTTGTTCTGCTGTAGTTGGAAAGCTCATGGTTTTAATTTTAAGTGTATTTGATGCATGTTTCATTGGCTAATATGTGGTTACTCTGTGAACATATTTGTGTCTAAGAAAAAAAGTGTTTTAGTCTTACTGAATGGAGAACTCTATTGCTATTTGGTCATGCTTATGGATATGGTAGTCTACATAGTGTGTGTGAGTGTGTGTGTGTGTGTTGTGTCTGTGTGTGTGTGTGAGTGTGTATGTGTGTGTGTGTGTGAGTGTGTGAGTGTGTGTGTGTGTGTGTGTGTGTGTGTGTGTATGTATGTATGTGTGTGTGTGTGTGTGTATGTATGTGTGTGTGTGGGTGTGTGTGTGTGTGTGTGTGTGTGTGAGTGTGTGTGTGTGTTGTGTCTCTGTGTGTGTGTGAGTGTGTATGTGTGTGTGTGAGTGTGTATGTGCATGTGTGTTGTATCTGTGTAGGAGTGTGTGTGTGTGGTGTCTGTGTGGGAGTGTGTGTGTGTGTGTGTGTGTGTGTGTGTGTGGTGTCTGTATTGGGAGTGTTTGTTTGGGTATGTGAGTGTATAGATATTTTTATCATTTCCTGAGAATAGTCTTGACATACCTAATAATACTTGTGGATTATGTCACTCTTTGGTGCTATTGGTTTTCTTCATGTGTAGTCAGGCTCTGGATGTGCACACATTTAGAATAATTATGATCTTGACTCCATTACTACTTGGTTGTTATTTCTTTATCCCTGCCAGTGTTTCTGATTCTAATGTCTACATGTCTGAACTAATGCGGCAAGGCAAAATTCCTTTTGAGAAGTGTTTGTCTGACATACCTCTGTCATCCGTATTTATTATTTGTGTGGTCTAGAAATAGGCCTCACACTGGCTCTATCACCGAGCCATACAGCCAGTCCTGCTCTTCCACTGTTGAGGTCCTGTGCTTCAGCAAGGCATCTTTCTTACAGACAGTAAAACTGGGTCTAACTTTTAAAACTGTTTTAATTTCCCCTCTTTAATAGAGGTGTCTGACTCATTTTCATTCAGCATCATTATTGTGTGGTTTGGGCATTCGTCTGCCATCTTGCTATTTCTCTTCTACCTGCCATGTCTTCTCTGTTTTTCTTTTTCTTCTTTTGTATTGATTGAATTTGAACACACATTTCACTTAGTTCACCTTGAGGTGATGCTCCATTCATTGTAGAGTTTCGATGTACTTTCAACTCATCACCATCTAGGTAACATTAAAATAACAGTAGGAAACATTTAAAAGAAAATGAGGTAACATTAGAAGAACACATGCTACTCTGAGAGCCTCACCATGCTGCAGCTCCTTTTTCTTGTCTACAACCATCAGTCATTCGTTTTTACATTTATGTATTATCATATTGGTTTCCTATTTAATTTTCTTGAAATTGCCAACTATCTGCTAAAGATATTATAAAGTAAAATGTTCTTTACGTCCATGTCTGTCATTTGATTCTGTTGTTCATTTTGTAAATTGAAAGGTGCTTCAAATTTTGAACGTGTATGTGAATTAGTGTGGGTGGATTAGTGAGCGTGTGAGTGTGTGTATGTGAATGTATGATAGGTGTGTGTGGTGCATGGGTATGGGGTGTACATATGTGTATATGTGTAGGTGAACATGTATACGTGTACTGGAGGTACACTTATGTTCTTGTGCACGTGTGTGAAGACTAGCGGTCAATGTTGAATGTCTTCCTCAGCTGCTTTCCACTTTGCTTGTTTTTGAGACAGCGTCTCCCAGTTAGCCTAGAGCACATCCATTTGGCTAGACAGGCTGACCAACAAGCCCCAGAGATTCTCCATGTTTCCAGTGCTGGGATTGTAAGAGTGGACCCTTTGGCCTATTTTATAGGTGCTCACCAGGATCCAACTCAAGTCACTTTACTGGGTAAGTTATATCCCCAGCCCAAAGATGACCCTCTCTTTATACATTTTATCATACATATTAATTGATAATAAATTATGCCAGCTGTATACTATTTATTTTTATTTTCATGTTTGAAACGCACTCTTTCTGTATATTGAATTCTAAGTTGATCACCTCTTTCCTTCAATGCTCAAAATGATTTGTCCGTCACCCTTATTATTATAATTGTGAGTATATTCATTATCTGTACAAATCAGGGATTGTCACTGACATTTCATTAGGACCCTTCTTCCCACGGTCCCCCCTCTCTTTCCTCTCAGCTTCTCCTTTTCTTTCACTTAATATGATAACTTTATCTACTTTCCATTTGTATTCTTATAGTTTGCATGGATGTGACTTTTCCCCTCTAGTTGTTTTTTCTTGGCTTTGTTGCTGTTGTTGTTGTTGCTTTGAGTAGGTCTCTTCTTTATCAGGTTCATGAATTTCATAATGATACACCTTGGTGTGCTTTTGTTAGTCTGCTTGCCTTTCTTTTAGCACATTGCTTGTGTATATTCATGATCTTCAAATCTGGAAAGTTTCGACTAATATTTTCAAGAGTTTCCTGTCTACGTATTTATTTTATACTGGTAAATGGCCATTCTTCACAAAGATTGTTGGTTTATTTTACAATTTTCTTATGCTTCAATTAGATAAGATGCTATGTTGTTGTTGTTTTTTTTTTTTTTTTTAATGTCAATTTGACACAAGCTAGAGCCATTTGAGAAAAGGGAATTTCAACTGAGAAAATGCCAGATTGGCCAAGGAGCAAGCTTGTGGTGCAAATTTTATTATTATTATTATTGTTGTGGAAGGGCCCAGCTCATGGTGGGTGGTGCCACTCCCGGGCTGGTTAGTCCTGGGGCAATGCTATAAGAAAGCAGCCTGAGCAAGCCATGAGGAGCAAGCCAAATAAGCAGCACACCCCTGTTACCTCTGTGTCAGTTCCTGCCTCCAGGTTCCTGTTTGCTTAAGCTCCTGACTTCCCTCAGTAATAGACAGTTACCTGGACATGTAAGATGAAATAAACCCTTTCTTCACCGAGTTGCTTCCAGTCATGATGTCTTATCATGGAAATGGAGACCATAACCAAGACATATGTGTTGCTGTGTGTCCGGGTTTCCTCCCCTATTGTTATCTCATCTGCTATTGAATACAGCATTTCCCTGCATTCTGTGTTATCATGCTCAGTGATGGTGACAAAGAAATTCTGGTTAGTGACTTAAAATAGGAACCATCCTATGCCCAACATGGTCAGCTCCCAGAAACATTATTTTGTAAGCAAAAGAAACAGGTAACAAAAGGCTGCATTCTATATTTCTCCATTTGTATGAATTCAGTGGGAAGTAGTAGCAGAGAGAAGATGGCCTGATTGACACAGCAGATACAGATGCTGGCAGGAAAGGACTGCAAGGAGCTGCAGGGTGTTTGAAATTCTCATTGTCCTGGCTAGGGTGGTAGAGCTGTCTGTAAACACTTGTTAACTCATTGAACTTGGTTGACCAAAGTCAAGGGTAAGAAGGGCATAGTTCTCAGTAACATCTCAGTTCAGGTGTGTGTGATACCTGCTATAACCATAGTGCTCAGGGGGCTGAGGTGGGATGGGGACACCTTGTATTTGAAACCAGCGTGGGCTATACAGTGAGTTCAAGGCCAACCTGAGCTATATAGTGAGATCTTGTCTTGAAAATGAAACAAAACAAAACCAAGAGTTGGGGGATGTCACTGACAGAGCACTTGCCTGGTATGCACAAGCCCTGGATTTAACCTTCCTGCCAGCACTAAAATAGACAAACAAATCCTAACAATAAAAACCAAACCAATTCCCACTAGCCTTCGTGCATTTTCTAGAGGGAAGTAATATCTCCATTCCTTCTGATGAGATAACTTTTCCCAAAAGTATTCGGTTTCGTAACTTGTCCGTTGTATGTCCAGTTTTATTTGGAAACATGCACATGTGTGTGCATATGCACACACAAACACACATACACACACACTTCCCCCCTCACATACACACACACACACAGTCACACACACACACAGTCACACACACAAACACACACATTCTCTCTCTCTCTCTCTCTCTCTCACACACACACACACAGTCACACACACATACACGCACGCACACACAATCTCTTCTTATTTTACTCTTATTGTCTTCTTCCTTTCTGGATGTAAGAAGTATATCAAAGGTAGCAACTATAATAACTTTGTGGATAATTCTGTGTCACCTGTCATTTCTAGTTCCATTTCAATTCAATTTTCTCTGGTCCTGGCTCATATTTTTCTACCTCTTTGCACATGTTTGATTGAAAACAGATGTGAATGTTTTGTGTTGGAAGTTGGGTTTTATAGTGTTATTTTGAAGATTGCCACAGTTCGGCTTGCTTTTCAACTATTTCATATCCATTTGGCCTCAGTGAGTCTCCTTTTTTGCTTCCCTTGTCAAGCTCAGCGTAATGTTTTGCCCAGGGATTTTGCTCCATACTAAGTGGGTTTCATGCCAAGGGATGCCCCTGGGACCGGAGTAAATGCCCATCCCTAGCTAAGTCCAGAATGCACATCAGTCTAGATCTTGCTTTGTGAAGCCTCTCCCCAGCTCACCATCCTGGTCTCTCTTGTATGGTCATATGTGCTCAGCCAATGGCCTTTCCTCAGAATTCTGAGATTTCTCTGGGCCCACCTCTACTATTCTTTTTGTGCACTCTAGCCACTATAGCCCCACTGAACTCTTGCCCCCTATCTTCAGTTTGGCACAACTATTCTGCTCTGTCTGGATTCCATTCCTCTGAGTAGTGCCTGGAACACCAAGGCAAATGAGAACACACCAGAACAGAACACATTTTGGCAATCAGGTATGATATCCTCAGTAGCCAGACAGTTCTCTGCTGATCTGACTGCTTGGGTAAGGCTGGGCATTCTCTATGGAGTGAATGTCCCTTCTCTTTTGCTCATGGTCTTTGCTTACTCACCACACCAAAGCTGCTCTTGATTTCTACACATCTTCTCTTCTGTCCTTCTCTTTTGCCTGTTTGATCCTGTGATCTAATTTGACTGAACTTTTTATACTGAGTTTTAGCATAATATGCTGGTCAGACAGTTGTTAGAATAAGTCCTCATTTCTGGTCCAAGCATTTGTAACCTCCTAGAAAGAGCATATAGTACCAAAGTGATGGCCTATTCAGAAGTGTTGTGAAATACTGACAGGCACTGTTAAAAGGTTCCAGAAGGGACAATCAAAGACACCATATATCTTGTATTGTCTGTACAATCTACAAGTGTTAACTAAGTTATTAAATGAGTAGGAAGGTTAAGATTTATTTTACTCTCAGTAGAGCACTCAAACAAACATCTGTGCTTCTATCACTATCACGTGCCTCTTTGTCTCCTTGTATTTCTATTCTTTTGTTCCTTTGTAAATCAATCTGGAGTTGATAATTACAGGTGGGCAGATCCTTTATTGTTGGATGAAATATGGTGTTTCATTTTCAGTAGCATCTTATCTCATGTCAGCTAAGCACCTCATTCCTTACTATCTTATATAGCAGACACGAGGATTCAATGAGACTTTTTATCTGGTTCCTAAACCTAGAGTCTGTATATAGGGTATGGTTAAGAACAGCTAGGTATCATTTTTATATTCTCCTGATTGGTCCTGTATATAGGCATATCCCAAACTCCAAAATGACTTTGCAATATCTTTTGCTTTTCCAGCAGGTCTTTTGTGTTCCTATAACATTACTAGCCTTACACATACTAAGTATTGTACACATATTAAGATTTGATAATTTATATTTCCTTTTTACAGGGTTTTTAGTTAATCCCCCCAAGATTATATATATATAGATATATATATATATATATATATATATATATATATATATCCAATCAGTGCCACCAATGCCTAGTTTAGTGTCTGTGGCTCCTAGAGGTCAAGGACCATAGAGGTGCACTGCTTTTCTTGATATTCATCAGCCAACATTTTTTTTTAGAAAACAGAGCAACCACATTCACAGAATGGAGATTAGAAATGTTTTACAAAGAAAAATGATACCTGAGACTGACCTCTGTGCCTTGTCCAACTCAGCTCCAGGGATGGACCTGGCTGGGCAGTAAAAGAATGAAGAAAAGACAGACAGTTGAAAACATGGACAGAAAGCTGGGATTGGGTGTCTGGCTCTTGGCTAGGGAAACACAGAATCTCAGATGCTTAGTGTGTTTCTTATATAGATTTTAAGAGGGAGGTAAGGTTATTGCACACAGCTAAACAAGGAAGTGGGGTTATTGCATTGATCAAGGAGGAGGCCAGGCTTATGATATACAGCTATACCATGAGGACAAGTTCAGTTAACTTCAGTAGAAGTCGTTGTAGGGCCGTAAATATCGAGGGGGATAAAGCTATGGTAGGCATTTTTGTGCACATACTATTAGCATCTAGGAGCAGAGGGGAAGTCCTTGCTATTTCCCTCTGAGCCTCATCCTGAGGAGAAGGCTTTGTTATTTCTTCATGGTCTGAGGTTCTAGTGTCCTTGACATGGCCGTGCTCATGTTAACAGTACATGTTTATTCAGGATTTTACTCACTCAGGGCTTGCATGGCTGATACTGTAGGACATAGAGCATTTTCAATAATTCTGGGTTGATCTATATGTTGATTTTGTAACAGTCAATGATGGGGATGCCTCATTGCATAAATACAGAATGCTGAATTCCAGAAGGATGTTCAGGGTCATTCAAAAAGTGTTAGAAATCCTACTCTAATTCCAAGTCAAACTCAATTAATTATTTTGTTTCAGGTACTCAAGCCAGAAATTCAAACTTTTTTTAAAGGAAAAATTGCTCCAATACCATACATTCTAAAAACACATTAATTTATGTTTGCCTGATGAGGAGTGATGACAAGAAAATATTGTTTTCTATATTTAAATCACCATGTTTCTAGAAAAGCAGAAACACCGTATGTGTAGTAAAATGTTACAGTTCACAATGTACAGTAGTCTGGAATCTGAGCTGAGGTGTTTCAGGAAGTGTTGAATAACATTGTGTAGCCTGACTGCTTGCAGAGCACTTTAGAGAACCCCGTGATGCCACATGATACACCTACTAGAAAGGATTCATCATACTTGGATTTTAAATGAATTCTTTTCATTAGTGTTCAGAAATCTTTGCTGTTGTAAGATTTTCCCGACACCCACATTCAGTTACATAACTCATATACTGTTCATCATCCACAGTTTAAGAAGCTATGTTCTTGAGGAAGTGGGAGTCGCTGAACCCGCCCTTTCTTTCTCATCAGCTGTATGCTGACCATTTTCCACACCAGCAGTGGGATGCAGCAGAGGAGTGGGCATTGGAAGGAAAGAGTTATCAGACACAGCCCAGCTCTTTGTCATTTACTAGAATCTCTGTAAACTGGTCATCTTCTCATCCTCAATTACCTCTGTAAAACCTCTGGTTGGCCCATCCCTGCACCTACCTGCTTGGGAACATCTTGCTCTCTAGTTATTTTAGCAGTGTTTTAGGCTGTGCAGCGAAGCAGAAATATTGCACTCTATGTGAGAATCTGAGGTCAACACAATTTCTTCCCGGGAAAATTATAACCTTTTGTATTGAGATTGGGATTTGGGGGTTAGGTAAGGGGAGAGAAAAAAAGTAACTGTGGTCCCTAAAGCCCTTATCCTTCCCAGAGCATCAGAGCAAAGACTGTAAGTTTTTTCTTGGCAGGAAAATACCTTCCCATCTTTCAGGTCCCAAAGAGAACGCAAAGCTTTTCACAAGTCACATTGTCAGGAGCATTTATGTTGAGTGGCATGTGCTTGGGTTTACTGGTGACTTCTGAGAACTTTGCAATTTCATTCCTGATTCTAGCATGGAGAGCACTGTATGAGCTACTTCTCTGCTTGCTGTGACAAAGTATCTGACAAAAGTAACTTGTGAGAAAAAGGGTTTAGTTTTGCTCACAGTATAAGGGTATAGTCCATTCTGATGAGGAAGTTCTGGTTGCAGGAGCCTGAGGTAGTTGGCCACATTGCAACCACAGTGAGGAAACAGGGAAATGAATGCTGCTGCTCTGCTCCCACTCATCTGTTTATTTAGTTAGAACTCCAGACCATGGGATGATGCTATCCTTATTTAGGATGGGTCGTCCCATCTCAATTAACCAAGACTAAAACTCCCTCATGGACATGCCTAGGGTTTTGTCTCCTCACTGATTCTAGAGTCTGTTAAGTTGACAGTATACACTCTCGCCCTGTGTCTCGAGAGCTCAGGGTTATTTTGGAAAGTTTTTGAACAAGAAGCATCTGAATTCAAATTCATTCTGTCTGTTACTATCTTCACGACCTTCATTTTCCTACTTACAACTTGAAGGTAATGACACCTTGAAGGTTGATATAATTTTAAATGCATATCTGTCTTTTAATTGGTTATAAGGGTTTAATTTTCATTAAATGAATGCTGGCTAAATATCAACACCATCTTTGAAGGAGAGAATACTTCAGAAGGAAAGTAGTACCTAGATTGAGGGATATGCACTCAAGAGAGGAAGGACTAGATAACATAAACAGCCTTTTCGGATGCTGGTGTAGCAGGTATTAAGAGGATGGAAGGTACTAGGAACTGGCTCTAAATACCCAGATCTTTCAGGCTATACAGCTTTACAGGACCCCTCTTGTCAGTCCCTGGCTGCTTTTCACTGGTAACATACCCCCAACCAGGGCTACCTTCAATACACAATCAAGATTAATGATCTGGAATTACCAGCTTGTTGAAGTGTCAGGTGAAGTTTCCACGGAAATGACTCTTTTCTCTTTGCCTTAGTAAAAGTTTAAACTATATTAACTAGACCCATCCCCTCCCCCCTTTCTCCAAAATTTCAGTCTCTCTCTCTCTCTCACTCTCTCTCTCTCTCTCTCTCTCTCTCTGTGTGTATGTGTGTCTACCTTTCTCTTTCTTGTTATATATCATTCATCTATCATCTATCTATTGATCTATCTATCTATCTATCATCTATCTACCTATCTATCATCTATCTATCATTTATCTTCTATCATTTTTCCATCCATCCATCCAGACATCCAGACATCCAGACATCCAGACATCCAGACATCCAGACATCCAATCTCTCATCTATCTACATGTTTAATATGGCACTTAAGGCCTTCATGCATATTAAGCAAGCACTTCACCATCAAGATACATTCTCAACCCTTTTTGTATGTTTTCATTTTGAGACAGAGGTCTCACTAACTTTCTTGTGCTAGTTTTGAACTCATTAACCCAAGAAGACCTTGAACTTTCAATACTCTAGCCTCAGAATCCTGAGTAGCTGAGATTATGACTCCCCCTGGCCCCTCAGCCATGTCTCATTCCTGATGGAAAACACCACCAGGGTGCTATCAATCTAGCATCACAGGGAATCAATTTTGACAGCAGAAGTTGGTGTTTGGTTGGGGTGGAGGTTAGGTTGCATCATTTAGTGCTCTGCTTTTCAGATGTGCACGTAATAAGAACCCTTGGTGATCTTAGACATACAGCCACAGTACATTTGTAGTTTTCTTCTTCGTAGCACATGCAGGAATTCTTGTGCTATTTTGCAGATTCTAAAACAGATTCAGTAAAATGAATCATAAAAGCATACACAGAGAGAGTAGAAGACCTGGGATTAGAACCCAATACGGACTGCCAAAATTGGCTTTTTTTCCCCAAACCTTAGAAGTTTCCTCAGTGACATGGTGATTCTCCCCAGAAAAGCACAAATACTAGCATCCAGCACAACCTGTTTCAAAGCTTTAGAGAATTTTAGGCTCCCTTATGAATTTGGCCCAAACTATGACATTTTTGGTAGAAGCATGAATGTATGTATCAAATTTTGTATCCAATTTTCTGAATTTAACAGAAGCCCTAGCCTCATCCATTGACTAGATGCTAGGGATTTCTGACCTAATGCCACCACAGATCTGCCCTAAAGATGAAGTATATTTTGCCACAAAAAAGAATTTCCCCATCCAGTTCATTTTGTCAGTATAAGCGAGCACTAAGAAAGAGGAGGAGAACTTTGGCTCTCTCAGGCTGGAACCCAGCCCACTTGTGCATTATTACACAGTAGGACTGTTCACACTCAACTGTGAACTAAGAAATGTAGAGCACTCGAGCAATGAATTCCAGTCAAGCTTGGGGGAGGAACAGACAGTAATTACATAAACACTGATTTCCAGTTCAAATTACTGCTGGCTGTGAAGGCAGAGTGCATGGGTAGCTTCTGCTCCTTCAGGTGTTTATTAGTCCAAGAAGTCTAAGTCTCAGACACCTCATTTACTGAAAGCAGTTTGCACACAGAGGACTTGTGACATCAATATTCCAGCCTCTTTCACACAGACAGATCAATGGCCTGTTCTTATCCGACAGCATCATAGACATTTTTTTCTGGATCGAAGTAGGAAGAGAAGAAATTGCAGGTAGGATTTGCAGCTGGCTGGCATTCATGATTTTATTGAAAGGCTTTACTGTTCCCCATTGCCTGGATCTCCCAAATCTGCAGTCAATCGTCTCCACAGGCATGGAAGAGTAACATCAGGGCCATGTCAGTCAGTGTGTGCTGTCATGAGACTTGAGTCCTTACCGTGCTGAAATGTTTTCTTCTAGGATTCAAGCAATGTTGTATTCTTATTAGAAAATATGCAGAAAATCCATGCCATGTTTAAGTCCAAATCCATCCCAGACCTGTTGAGAGCCCTTCCAAGGAGAGCCTACACATAGGGGCAAATGCATGAAGTCACACTGTAACTTAGTTTAATTTCCCAAAAGCACCTCTCAGGGAAAAATCAGTTTTATAAACTTTATTGATTGTGTGCCTGGGACCATGCCAGGCAGTGGAGAAATAAGATGAATAAGGCCCATGGCATTTGCTTATTTATCCACCCATCTACTTAGATGTCAGTTCTTTTAAAGGAAAATTTTTTCATGATTCTAAAAAGCAAAGGAGTAAATACAAATCAAATCAAAGCATTAAAGCTGGGTCTGGTGGCTCATACCTGTAACACTAATATTAGGGAGTCTAAGGCAGGAATGGTGAGAGTTCCAAACCGGTCTAGGCTACATAGTGTATTTCAGGTCTGTCTGGGCTACATAGGAGGTTCTATCTCAGGGCAAACAACTACAACAATGGCAGCAAAACTCTTGCTGGATGTCTAGGCTGATTCCAGCAATGAACAGCATCAATGAACATAAGTGAGCAAGTATCTCCATAATATAACAGCAGAGTCCTTTGTGTAGATGCCCTGGAGTGGTATAGCTAGGTCACATGGCAGTGCTATTTTAATTGTTTTAGAAATCTCCAAACTAGTTTCCCATTGTGGCTGTACCAGTTTACTGGTGAATGACAATGTGCTACACACACACACACACACACACACACACACACACACACACACTCTGTAATTTTATTCATATGTAAAAAAAACATACAAAATATGCAAGAAAATGGATGAAAACAGAAAATATATTAATCCAGGAACTCAGGCCCAGAAAGATACACATCACATGCTCTCTTTCTCTCATATGTAGATGACTGCTTCAAATTTTAGATTATGTGTTTAAGGTCAGGAAAGGGCTACTCAGAGGCTGGAAATGCTGAACTATGGAATGTAGGAAACAGATGTGATATGAAAATAGAGGAAGTTCATCCTGGAGGTATAGATGTTTGCATGGGATAAAGAGTAGAAAGATAGTGAGTCAGGAAAGGGTCAACGGAATCTAAGGATGTATGAAAAAGCCCCATATGGTGACCTATTATTTTGTAAATAAATTTAAAACTATAATTTTTTTCTTTTTTTTTTTTTTTGGAGCTGGGGACCGAACCCAGGGCCTTGTGCTTGCTAGGCAAGCGCTCTACCGCTGAGCTAAATCCCCAACCCCAAAACTATAATTTTTAAAGGGAGTTTGATATATGGATAGCTTTACTCCCAGAAGCCATAAGCTATGAAATGAAAACACTAGTATCAGGTGTTAGTTATTCTCTTATAAGTGTGTGGTCAGGAAGATCTTCAAAGGATATAGTATACTGTCAGTGTTGTGGCTTGCTCACCAGAACTAGATAGTAAGACCCCATTGCTGAAGATACCCAGGTCAGGCCAGATATGCCATTTGGTGCAATAAGATCATAGCTGCTATGAGAATAACCATACCATTTTATGCTTGGGCTTGAAATACATACTCCACAGAAGGTAATCCATACCTAGTACTGTTAACCTTGACAGAAGCCCATGCTGAGGACATCTTATGTCCTGAGGAGAACCTACTACCATCATTTTGCATAGTAGGCATGTTTTCAATGCCTTCGAATAAATGTAGACATAGACCAGTGCAGATTTTAGCCCTAGTCAAACAATATTTTCTTTGCAGTGGGTATTAGTTAATGTAGAGAACCACAACTGGTTAAAGTGAAGACAGTAAATGATCATTGAGTGTTCTGCCTTAAAAGAACATCTGTATAGTGTGAAAGAATTAAGAGATAAGGCTAATGAGGCTGTTTTGTCAGGGTGGCACTGAACACATATGAGAATGCCATACAATGCTTAGTTTTGCTAGCCAAGGTGCCTTCAGGCCTGTGGGCCCTGAGCACTCATTCTATCTTGAGGGTACATCTTGAAAGTATCATCTCAGGAACTGATGACATATGCAACATATAACCCAAGCTGTCTTGTTGCTGGGCATTCCAGCCTACATACTAGAAAGGAGTGAGTTTCTGTGCTTTATAAATTACCTAGAATCTGAAGTTCTAGGATGGGAGTCTACCTGGGCTAAGACCATGGCTTGTGGAAATCACGTGCATCCCACAATTGCTGGTATAAGGATAAAGACTGCAAAGTTACTCAGTGTCCAGCTCACAAAGAACTTTATGTGCTAGGAAGTTTAAACTTTGTCTTGAAAACCATAGGGAGTAGTTGAAGGATTTTAATGGGGGCACATTTCCATTCTGAATGAACAGCACTGTCTGCAGGGAGGAGGATATATTGAAAAAAGGGGCCAGGCTTCAGGATGGGAGATAAGTTAGAAGGCTTTTTAAAAAAGTAATTCAGGCAAATTCAAAATAAAGCAGTAGTAGTTGCAATGATATAGGAAGGAGAAACATTAAAAGAAATATAAGAGGTAAAAGACTTGGCCTGTCTGCATGGAAGCATGAATGAAAGGGGGTGCTATAAGAAGAATGGTGAATGGGAGCAATGGTGAACCAGAAGTTGAAAGCACCCAGTGACAGCACTTTCAAGAAGGTAAGAAATGAAAGGTCCAGAAGGCACAATAGGCAGAAGATTCAGTAAAGTGTGTTGTGCACAGGAACTATAGGAACTGTTGTGTGTGTGTGTGTTGTCCAGGAATACTAGGTTATAGAGGAGGCTGTGAAATGTCTTAAGTTAATGTGGTTACATGAGTACTAAGCAAGAAAGGATGCTCTGCTCTGGGTTGAAGTAGTGTGGTTATAGTAACTAGGAAAGAGAGGTGGCTGTGAACTATGCTGTCTTAGAGTAGATGTAGAAATACTAAGCAAAAGAGATTACTGTATGCTACCTTGTGTTAGTGTAGTTGTAGGAACACTAGGTGAGAGAGGATATATGAACAGTCTTAAGTTAGCGTGGTTGTAAGGACACTATGCAAGGAAAGATGCTATAAAGTGTACTAAGTTACTGGCATTGTAGGAACATTAGACAAGAGAGGATGTTGTAGCATCATTGTAGGACACAAGGAAAGAGAGGACAACTTGAACTGTGTTGATTTGCTGTGGTTTTAGGAAGATTAGGTCACAGATGTTGCTGTAAACTATGCAGAGTTAGTTTGGATGACAAGAAGAATATGTGAACTTTTTGAAGTAATGTGCTCTTAAGAAGACTAGGCAAGAAACTATGCTGTAAACCATCTTGAGCTCCTATGGCTGTAGGAACACAAAGCAAGAAAGAATACTACACTGTGCTATGTTAGTGTTATTGTATGAATACTAGGTAAGAAAGAACACTGTAAACTGTCTTGATTTGCTTTGATTCTCAGTATATTAAGAAGAGAGAACACTATGTAGGGCATTGTGTTAGTGTTGTAGAAACTCTAGACAAAAGTGGATACTGTGAAGTTTGGCAGGTAAGTGTAGAGTCAATTCTGTGAACTCTTAGTAACTCAGTATGGGTGTAGGAACATTAGACAATAGAGGATGCTCTGAATTGTTATTATTTAGTTAGTTATTAACTAGTGATTGTATTAATACCAGGGAAGAGGGGACACTGTTTGCTGTGTTGACTGATGTGGTTGTAAGAACTCTAAAATTCTGTCTGTTGAGTTTGTGTCATTCTTAGAACACTGCAATGGAGGATGCTATAAATTGTATTAGTGTGATTTTAGGAACATTAAGCAGGAAAGAATGCTATTAATTTTGTTTATTTAGTGTGTTTTTGGAAATACTAGGCAAGGAATATTGCTGAGAATTAAGATGAGTTACTGTCATTGTAAGAACACTATTTAAGAGAGTATGGTATGAACTGTGTTGAGTTAGTTTCAGTGTGGGAATACTAAGCAAGAGAGGACACTGCGAATTGTGTTGGATTAATGTGGGTATAGGAGCACTAGGCAGGAAAGGATGCTGTGAACTATGTTGTACTAATGTGGTTGTAGGAACACTTTGCAGGAGTGGTAACTGTGAACTGCATCAAGTTAGTGTGGTTATAGGAACACTATGCAAGACAGATGACTGTGAACTGTGTTAACTAGTGTATCTGTAGTTACACTAAACTGGAAAGGATACTGTGGATAATACTGTGTCACTGTGGTTGTATCAACACTTTGCGTGAATGGTAGCTATGAATTGCATTGAGTTAGTATAGTTGCAGGAAAGCTATGTAAGAGAGCACACTGAACTGTATTCAGTTAGTTCAGTTAGACAGAAAAAGTATTCTGTAGACTTCATTGTATTACTGTGGTTGTATTAGCATTTGTGAACTGCATTTTGTTAATGAATACTGTGCAGGAGAGGATACTATGTTGTACTATGTCTAGTTAGTGTGTTTGTAGTAACACTATGTAAGAGAGGATGTTGTGAACTCTTATGTGTTACTGTTATTGTAGTAAAACCAGGCTAGAGAGGGCTTTTGAAATATGTAGAGTTAGTGTGATTATAGGAACTATAGATTAGAGAGAAGGTTTTGAACTGTGTTGGGTTAGTATCTTTGTTGGAACACTAGGAAAGAGAGGATGCTATGAACTGTGTTGAGTTATTGTTGGTGTAATAACACTAGGGAATATAAGGTCATCTGAACTGTGTAGGTATAATGTTGTTTAGGACACTATGCATTATTCTGTGAACTGTTTGGTGATCTGTCTTGAATTACTATAGTTTTAGGAATGTTAACCAAGAGGAATCCCTGTGTATCGCATTGTGTCAGTGTTCTTGTATGAACACTAGTTAAGAGTGGATGCTCTGAAGTATGTTGCAGAAGTGTTGTTGTACAAACAATTGGAAGAAGAGGATCTTGTAAATTTTGTTGTTTTAGTGTGAGTGAGACACTAAAGACAAGAGGGGACAGTGTGGTCTGTGTTGGGTGCATATACTAGGCAAGAGTGGGTACTGTGAACTGTGTTTGGGTTAGGTAGTTTCTTAGGAACACTAGGAAAGAGAAGAGACTATAAATTCTGTAAGGGTAGTGTGGTTATTAGAATACTAATCAAGAGAGGATAGTGTTTACTTTGCTGTTAGTGTGGGTGTTAGAACACTAAGTAAGAGAATAATTTGATCTGTGATTGGTTAGTATGGTTGTAGAAATACTAGGCAAGAGAGGATGCTATGAACTGTGTGTGATTAGTGTTGTAGGAACCCTAGGCAAGAGAGAATAGTATGCACTGCATTGAGTTACCTTTGTTGTAAGCACTATAGGAAAATATAGGACAGGGTGAATTCTGTTGAGTTAGCGTGGGTGTTTGAACACCAGGTAACAAGGGATGCTGTGTTGAATTAGGTTGCAGAAACACTAGTGTAGACATACTAGCAAGGGAGGAAGATCTTAACTAGTAGTAATCATTAGTGTGATTAAACACCAGGGGAGAGGAGGCTGTCAACTGTGTTGATTGAATGTGGCTATAGAAACCCTAGGAAAGGGAGGATGCAGTGCATTTTGTTGAGTTAGTGTGGTTCTTGGAAAACTATGCAAGGCAGGATGCTGTGACCTATGTTATGTTTGTAGGAACAGTAGGTTAGAGAGATTTATGTGAAGTTAGTTGATTTATTATCATGTAGATACACTATTTAACAGAGTTTAGTGTGTACTGTGTACTGTGTTGAGATAGGGTTATAGAAACACTAGATAAGGTAAGATGCAGTTAACTGTGTTGCACTGGTTGGTTGTAGATACATTAGGTAAGAGAGGAAGCTGTGAACTTCCTTGGGTTAGTGCAGTTGTTGCAAGACTAGGAAAAGAAATGACACTATGAACTGTGTTGTATTAGTGTGGTTTTAACAACACTAGGGAAGATAAGAACCTGTGAACTGGTTACAGGAACTCTAAGGAAGAGAGGGCACTGTGTAATCAGTTATGTTTGTGTTATTGCAGGAACACCAGGCAAGAAAGAACACTGTTAGCTGCCCTAGGTTAGTGTGGTAGCCGCAAGACTAGGGAAGAGAGAAGATCCAGTGAACTGTTTTGTATCGATGTGGTTTTGGAAGCTCTAGAAAAGAGTAGACATGTTATCTATGTGAATTGGTCTGCTTATAGGCAGGTATGCTGGATTAGTGTGGATTTGTACCATTATGCAAGAAAGGATGACATAAACTGTGTTTTGTTAATGTGGTATAGACACACTAAGCAAGAGAGTATGCTGTGAACTGCGTTGGGCTAGTCCGGATGAATGAGTACTAGGCAAGAAAGAAAGGTATGAACTGAGATGTATCAGTGTGGGCTTAGGCAAGAAAGGACATGTTGAACTATGTTAGTGAGGGCTTAGAAACACTAGGCTGGAGATGATGTTGTGAACTATGTTGGTTTATTTTAAGAAATACTAAGCAAGAATGGATGCTATGAACTGTTCAAAGTAGTGTTGCTTTAGGAACACTAGGTTAGAGAGGATGCTATGAACTGTCTTGGGTTAGTGTGCATAGTGGAAACACTATCCAAAGAAGAATAAATAATGTGTACTATGTTGTGTTCGTGTGTTTTTATGAAAACTAAGCAAAAATGGACCCTGGGAGCTGTGTTGTGGGAACACTGGAGAAGAGAGGATAATATGTGCTGCAATGAGTTACTAGGGTTGTACCAGCACTAGGTAAGAGATCTTGAAGTGAACTCTGTTGATTTAGTGTGCTTGTAGGAATAGAAGATAAGGGGATCCTCTGAACTGCATTGAACTATTTGGTTTTAGCAACTCCAGGCAAGATAGTACAGAATGAACTGCTTTGAGATAGTGTGGTTATAGGAACACTAGGCAAGAGAAATCTCTGCGAACTGCCATTGGTTAGAATGTTTATGGCAAGGCTAGGGAAGAGAAGATACTGAAATATGTTATATTAGTGTGGTTTTGGAACACTAGGCAAGAAAGGACACTGCAAAAGGTGCTGAGTTAGTGTGACCATAGAAACACTAAAAAAAAGAAGACTTGTGTTGGTGTGGTTATAGTTACATTAGGCAATAATGGCAGCTTTGAATTAATTGGGATAGGGTGGTTGTAGTTACAGTAGGAAAGAAATGATGCTGTGACCAGTGGTGGTTTGAATGCTTATAGGGACACTAGGCAAAAGAGATGGCTGTGGACTGAGTTCAGTTATTGTCATTGTAGAAACACTAGTTAAGAGAGCACTATAGAAACTGTGTTGAGTTGTATTGTAGAAATACCAGGCAGGAGACATTCTTGTGGTGTGTGTTGGATGAATATGTTTATAGGTACCATAAACAAGAGAAGAGATTGTTAATTGTGTTGGGTTATCATGGTTGGAGAGCTTTATGTAAGAAAGGATGCTGTGAGCTGAGTTGAATTAGTAGGACTGCAGAAAATTATACAGAAAGAGACACTGCAAACTGTTTTGTGTTAGTGTGGTTGTAGGAAGACTTGATTATGTAAGAGAAGAAGCTGTGAACTCATGTACTTAGTGAGTTTCTGTGAACACTATACAAGAGATGCTGTGTACTATGTTAGTGTAGTTATAGGAATAGTGGGTAAGAGAGGATGCTATGAACACAGTAGAGTTAGTCTGCATGTAGGACACTTGACAGGAGAGAATGCTTTTCATTGTATTGCCATAGCATAGATATGATAACACAGGGAAGAGAAGACACTGAACTGTTTCATTGGTGTCGCTTTTTCCATATACTAAGTATGAGTACACTGTCAACTATGTTGAGATAGTAAGGTTGTAGAAACACTAGGCAAACTAGGATGTCATGAACGGTGGTTGGTTTGTGCATATGTAGGAACATTAGGCAAGAGAATACTATGTGAGTTGTTTTAAGTTGGTGTGGTTTCAGGAACTAGACAAGAGAGGCCTCTGTGAACTGTTGGTTTACTATAGTTTAGGATGAGTAGGCAAGAGAAGAAACTGGATTGTGTTGCATTAGTGTAATTGTAGGGAAGCTAGGCAAGAGAGGACACTGAAGGTTTTTGGGTTAATATGGTATAGGAATACTAGGCAAGTAGCCTAGTTCTTCTAAGTTCTTAAAAGCAGTTAAAAGAACTTAAAGGTAGTTTTCTTAAAAGATTACTAGGCCATAGATACCAGACTGTCTTAACTCACAGACTGTGGCTGTGAGAAAGACGCAAAGACTTACTATAATTTATTGAGTATAGGCCTTAGCTAGATACCTCTTAGCTACCTCATCTCACTTACATTAACCTGACTATTCTATTCCATGTCCTGCCATGTGGCCCCTTACCTCTCTCACACAATTGGTCCTGTACCTGCTCCTCCCACCTCTGAATCCTCTGCCTCTTAGTTCTTCCCATGTTCCTATCTTTGCCTGGACGTTCCACTTTTCCTCTCCTGCCCTACTATAGGCTGTCAGCTCTTTGTTAAACCAATCAGAAAGTGATAAAGAAGAATGTTTAAAAAAATATGATGCAGGTGTTGAGCAAGTAGACCAACAATACCAAAGTCTGGACACTATTCAGTTCTCTGCTGGTACAGAAATCAACATTTGAATAATCCAAAGACAACCTTTATGCAGTGCACTAGAAGATTATTCCACCAGCCAGAGAGGATGCTATAAATGGTTTTGTATTAGCATGCTTGTGATGGAAAACTAGCCAAGGGAGAATGCTGTGTTCTATGTTGTGTTAGTGTAGGTTTAGGCCACTGTGACCTGTGTTGGTTCAGTACTGTTGTGGGCACATTAAGTATGGATATTAAGAGTTGTATGAGGGGTTGGGGATTTAGTTCAGTGGTAGAGCGCTTGCCTAGGAAGTGCAAGGCCCTGGGTTTGGTCCCCAGCTCCGAAAAAAAGAACCAAAAAAAAAAAAAGAGTTGTGTGGTTTATGCGGATTAAGTATAATAGGCAAGATAGTATGCTATGAACTGTGTTGTGTAAATGAGAGGATAGGAACACTAGGCAAGAAAGGACACTGTGAACTATGTGGGATTAATGTGCTTGTAGAGAGCAATATGCAAGAATGGATGCTGTGAACTATGTTGAGTTACTGTCATTGTATCTACTGTAGGCAATGGAGGATCTTGTGAACTGTGTTGTTACTGTTGTAGGAATCTTGCCAAGAGGGGAGGCTGTGAACTGCATGTAGTTTGTGTGGATATAGGAATACTAGGCAAGAACGGACTCTGTGAGCTGATGTAATATGCTTTTAGGGACATTATGCATAAAAGGATAGGGATGCTGTGATCTGTCTTGAGTTTGTGAGGCTGTAGGAACACCAGACAAGAGAAAACATTGTGTACTACATTGTGTTATTGTAGTTGTAGGAGGCAAGAGAGGAGAAGACAGAATGATGTTGAGTTAGAGTAGTTATAGAAAAACTAGGCAAGAAAGGATGCTGTGAACTATCTTGAATTACTGGGGTTGTATCCAGTACATGTGTACTAGGCATGAGAGGGTGATTTGAACTGCCTTGATTTAATGTTGTTGTATAAACACCAGGTAAGATGCCATGTTATGATGTGCGCTGAGTGTCATTGTAGGAACTCTAGTCCACCAAGGATGCTTTGAACTTTGTTGGATTTACATGTTTATAGGAACACTAGGCACAATAGAATACTTTGCTCTATGTTTAGTTAGCATCCTTTAGTCTTGGTGAGGAGGCCTTGGTCTAAGGGTGTTTATGTCTCAAAGAGGAAAAGCCCATTTACAAAGGAATTTAATGAGAAATATTCTGTCTAAGAAGCCATAAAAGAGGATAAGACCTAAAACTCAAACAAAGAAATGATGATGCTCAGAGCACAGAGCATAGGTAGGAAGAGTTCATGTATAGAGGAAAGGATTGAGATCTTGACTGAGAAAGCCAAGGGCAGTAATCTATTGTCTTTCATATTCCCCACAATGGCAATTTTACATTTGAGAAGGCTGGGAAAGTACTCCCAGAGGACTATTGGACCCCATGCTGAGTAGAGGCTGTTACAGGATCTAAGTGTCACTAAGGAACCAGAATGCTTTGCACTTAGTGTCCTCAAATTTCAGTTAGAGTACAAATGGTAATTGTATTCAAATGTCAAAGAGCAGCTGTGAGTGGCAGGTGGCAAAGTGAGCAACAAGGCTGGCAATTCAGGACAAGATGTGGTGGAGACAGGACTAGTGATTCTAGTCTGAGCCTCTCTCAGAGGCAGTTACTACAGGAGAGAAGTTGCCCTGTTAATGATCTAGTGACATGTCAAATGGTGGATGTTTCACTCCTGAGTGTAGATAGATCTGTGTCTGCTGTGGGACAAAGGCAGCTGCAGGGAAAATAGTGAAGCACAAGTGAGCAGAAAGGAGCTCAGAGACAAAAGATAAGCACATGAATGTTTCTTCTTCCTTTTTGTAGTTTTCAAGCAACAAATATTCCAAGTTACTAGAAAAATTGGAATACAATTGTGTAAAAACTATCTGTACCACAGTTATGTCTGGGGCTCTAGATATAGCTCATGTGGTAAGCACTTGTCCAGCATGTGCAAGACCTAGGCTCTGTCCTCGACACTGAACAGAGTCATGTCTAGTTCTGGGAATGAGTGCTAAAGAGATTTGGAGTAGTTGGATAACTTGGAGACAAGCATAGAATTTAGGAAGCAAAGATGGATGATGGTACTAAGATAGTTCTCAGAAACTTCCAGAAGATGTGCCTAGAGTCTGGGCTCTCACTTCTGACACACAGTGATGGTGATAATGAGAGTCCTGGCTTGAGAGCTCATAATAAAGGCCCTTATGGCTTTCCATTGGAATTGGCTCCTTGGTGATTTATGGGGTCCCTGTGACTTGGGCATAACAGCAATCACTATATGAGTTTTAGGGATTAAATTTAGGCCATCAAGTTTCAACAAGTAATAAGGTGGCTAATGTTGAAACTTGCCAATCCTGATATGATATTTCTTCTTGAGCAACCAAGAGGGACCCTTGTTCACCCCCATTCTCTCCCTCCCTTCCTCCCCCCCTCTGTGGTGTGTGTGTGTGTGTGTGTGTGTGTGTGTGTGTGTATTAAGTTGCTGTGTCAAATCTCTTACATATAAAATCAGTCCAAATTCTCAAAAACATTGTTCTGACATGCTGTTTTGGACAACACATTTTGAAGAGAGAAAGAAAAAAAAGGGAGACAATTACAGAACAATAGAAGATAACACGTAACCCACATTGAAGCTGTGAGTCACAGATTGTAGGATTTACAGAAGTCCCCAAGGAAGGGTAGAAGATCACAACTGGAAGAAATATCAAAATCAGTTTAAAAAAAAGTACGAATTTGACTCTATTTTTCAGTTGAGGACACAAGGCTCTTAAAGTTAAATTTACTCATGTGGGCTGCCCAAGTGTTGGTGGCTGAGTTATAGAAAAACAAAACAAAATAAAACAAAAACAAAAACAAAACAAAACAAAACATGGCAGCAAAGTTAGGGATGATGTCATAATAGAAGGAGCTGCTGTCATTGTGAACAAAGGTCATTGCTCACAGTGTCATCAAGCATGTAACCTGTTTAGTGCCTATGACAGCTCTATGATGTAAGTGGTAGACACTGTGGGTTCTTCCTGTTCTTTTGCTTTAAAAAATAGCCACTCACAGTCTGAGAAATTTCATTTGTAAAACTCAATATTTTCTTTGGTGGCAGAGTCCCTCTCTCTGAAGACATTAAGAGTGCAAGGCAATAAGTGGGTAGGACTATTCTCCCAGATCATTGAATCTGGATCCAGATCACCTAAGGTTTGACCCCTGCTCCCTTTATGATGGTATCTTGATGTCTGGCAAATTTCTCATTGATAAAAGTGGAGATCGTGGACTGGCCCCATCGAAGCCTTGTGAGCATTAGTTAAGTTAATATGTGGAAATAACAAAAGAAGTTGGCATGTAATAAACACTCAATACATGATATCTCCTACCACCATTTAATTTTCCAGAACTGCAAGTATGTGGGGTCTCAGCTCATGACCCAAGACTCACCAGACACATAGGCTTCTACTGATGCAGTCTCTTGAAGGTGACAAGACCTTTTAGGGTTTATACATTCTCTAAGGACCTAAGACGCCAGACACACATGATCCATCAAAGATGGACCTAGGGCACTTGCTCTGAGTCTACTGACTTGTGCCAAGGAAGATAAAGACTCTGAATCTTGTGGGAGTATGAAAACTAAAGTTAAGGTTATTAAGAATGATTAGAGAACAGCCAAAAACTGAAGAAAGTGAGAAATAAAGAAAAAGTTAGTGGAAACTCTTGAGGAGGCATTTCCAAGAGAGGAAACATCTCTCACGTTCCTTTGTTCAGAGCTTGTAGAGGGCTCTAAGAGAAGCTGGGCAAAGACTGCGGTAATTACTGTGAGACTCATTAACTCTCTAGGCTACTCTGTCTGTGCTGAGCCAGGAGAATGATTGAAGCCCACCTCTGTCCACATCTGACTTCAGCTTTGTTAATGACTTTGAATACCTGCTAGCATTGCTCACTTGGCTGGTGTTAGTAGCTACAACCTAGGAGGTTAATTTCACTAAGCTCTTTTGTTTTCACATTTACCTGATTATCTGGCAGGTTTACCCTGGTAGAGAGGTAACTGTCACAGCCACTGAAATTTAGCTGTAGTGTTTCATGGTTACCTCCTGTCTGCAGGATGGTCCATAGTCTCTGTCTTAAAATAAATGTAGGTTTCTTTTTGTTAGGAGCCAGCCTTACAGTTTAGTCTGTTTTGATCAGCTGCATTGGAAGCACAAATTATGAAAGGACAATAGTGTCTTACATCTGTCTCTTTACTGTCCCTCCTCCTGTCTGTTGGTTGATTGTCTCATACCCAGCTGTAAGTACCTCATTCATCAACCTCAGGGGTTCCAGACTTTGCTGTGTTGGCTCAAGTTTTCTTTGAATTGCAGCCTCTATTTTTGATAAAACATATGTGAGCAATGTACAGTTTTTAAGCACAGGACTTTCCCCTTACTACCCACAGAGAACTATCCCCTGTCACCATCATGTAGTAACAGGAAAAAGCAGGAACTACCAAATAAAAGTTCTTCTAGGTTAGTATCCGGCAGTATCCACATCAGCAGCAGCCACTGTCATCAGGTTCTAAGGACATCACTGTCAGCTTCGGATTGCTGGCACCTCTTAGTCTATTCAAATCCTATTAGCAAGTGTCTTTTCCTTTTAAATGCTCTTCAAGTCCTGCTTCATATGAGAATGTTTCCATATAAGATTCAATAAAGTAAAGGCACAATTTTGGGGTCTTAGTAATTAAAGAACTTGTTGAGGTTCCATGTACACACTAGGATTCCAATAAATGCTCTTCTCATTTTAAAATTTTGCTTTTGTGTGAAGTGGTATTCTTCAATAGACTCCAGGCTTGTCATGTATATCCTGTATACAGGAATAGTCTGTATGGAGCCCTAACTGGTATTCTTCTGAGTGCACCCTCTTCCTGCTACCAGAATTATTGCCCTTTAGTTTTGTCAATTGTGTACCTTTTCTGCTGGTATTATTTTCTTAGACACACATACTCACACGTATGTGTGGGGTAGATGGTGACCAATATCACAGCTGTTGATATGCATGGCTATGCTAGTTTCCTGTCTCTGTTGGATCATATTTGCACAAACTAGCTTAAAACTATGAACAGTCACAGATCAAGATATCAGAAGTCCAAAATAAAGGGTTCAATATGATTATTTCCTTCTGGAGTCCTCAGGAAGTCTGCCCTTTGCCTAGCTCCTGATGGTGCCTATGAGTCCTGGCATCTTTGTATCAATCTCCCTTCACCCACATTCTGCCTGTGTGTCTTCTCTTTGTCTGCCTACATGGCTCCCTCTTTCTATCACAGAGTCCAGCCTACCTAAGTCAGTAGAGTCCCTTCTGAAATGAGTGTGAGACCAAAATTCTTAGCTCTGCATAAAGGCATGCTCACAAGTATGGTGTTAGACATTGAACAAGTCCTGTTGAGTAATATCTAACTCAGTGCTGGTGAGGACATATCCTCAGAGTACATATGAGTATAGCTTCAAAGGAGAAAACATACTGTGTATATGAGGAGGAAACATTCAGGACAATGTTTGGCGATGGGTTAAGAACAGGCCAATTGCTGGATGGTTCATGTGACCCTTCCTGGTAGATTATGGACCTATACTGACAGACAACACTCTCACTTCCTCTTACTCCACCTTGATCAGCCTCACAGGAACGAGCTCCCCAACTCCTTCCTCATGAGCAGTGTCCACACAGATGCTTTTGGGTTTTGCCAATTTGCAGCAAAGGTACATTTTTTTCACATCTGATGAATAGTGAGGCAGAGCTGCTGTCTTTGTCAGCTCTGTTTCTGTAAGTCACCTGTTCATAAGCATTTTTGTTGGTCTGTTTATCTTTTCTTAATTTGCAGTCATGGTCCATGCATTTTCTGTGGTTATGGAAGTTATTATCTTGGAATCTTTCCCAGTGATAATCATTATCCTGACCTTTCCAATATAGAAATTTGAGTGCTCTCACCTATGTGTTTCCATGTCTCTGTATTTCCTGACACGTTTGTAGCATTATATTTACGTTTTTCTCTTTTATTTAACTCTTGAACATGATACACCGGTATGGATTTACTTTTCCAAGGAATGACTGATTTCAATTCATTATTGTGTAGTCAATACAAATTAATGGCAGGCTGCAGACCACGGAACAGCCTCTGTCAGCCCCTGTCTTACTGAAACATAGCTGCTTGCTCAGTGTTGTCTGTAGCTGTTCTCCCACTACCGTGCCAGACTTGAGCAGTTATAATTGAGACCACGGGGCCCACAAAGCCTGAACAATTTGCAATCTTGTCCTGGAATAGAATCTCTCTGAGCCCTCCCTTCTCCCTGCCCCCAGTACTTCCTTATATATAGGGAGAGCCATCCTGTGTAATGATTCCTCTCGAGTTCTATTTTGCTCCACTGAACTGCAAATCCATTCTTGGGTCAATGGCATCCCATATGATGATTGGTTCAGAATCTGTAGTGGTAGCTGATGTGGCAAATGCCTCTTGTATTCCTTTTTTTTTTTAAATGTCTTTGCTCTTCTTCACATACTGCTTTATTTACAGCCAGCCCTTTGGACTCTGTGTCTGTGGGCTCAACCAACTGTGGATAAAAAAATATTTTAAAGTTGTGTCTGTATTGAACACGTGAAGACCTGTTTTGTTGTCTTTATTTTCTAAGTAAACGCCTATGGTAAGCACTTTACGTAGCGATCTGGAAATGATTTGAAGTCTAGGGCATTTGAAACAAACACTGTGCCATTTTACATAAGGAACATGCTTGTCTGTAGACATTGGCATCTGCAGGTCATCCTCAGAACAATGCAACATTGACCCAGGAATTGCAGGATCAACTTTCAACTATCTTTGTCAGATGCTGAACAAATAAACAAACAAAAGCTCATGTGCTTCTGATCAGAGCATGATTTGGATGTGTGGATCAGAAGAGGACTGATAGGGTCACAGCACTGATGCTACACCTTCAGAAATGTGACAGGCCTCATCATTTATGTTGGACTGCAGCTTCCTTGAGCAAAGGTTTATGGCTTTCTTCTATAGGCCTTGCATATTTCTTGCTGGACTTGGACGTGAGCATTTAATAGATTTTTATTGCTGCTGCATATCAAACAGGGCTAATTCTGTCATTTTGTCTCCTGTATTCTATTGCTATTTAAGGAGAGTCTAAAGGCTTGACTCCTACCTACCCCTTACTAGGGAAGATGAAGCAGGAGGTAGTTTCTCTCTACATTCCTGACAGCTAGGGAATGGGCATATAATTTAAGCTTGTTCAATGGAATGCTACTGATAGGGATTTCAAATCCTAACAGAGTGTGGCATAAGGGAAAATGGGAGAGTTTTTGATATAGCAGTTGCCTGAGAGCCAAAGTCTCATTCAGGAACCTACAGAAAAGGTGGAGGACAGGACAGCTTGGTAACATGTCAGCAAGTTCCTGGGATGCTGGCATTCTGCTTTGGGACTCTATGTGTAACTCAACTTAGCCTTAGATCTGCCAGGATCTCTCCTGTCAATCAATTCATGGAGCCACCAGACACCTTTCCAGTGAGCTTCATTTCTGCCTGAAATCACAAAAATCTGTTTTGTTGTTGTTTGTTTGTTTATCTTAGGACTGAGAGTCCACATGGGAGCTTAACCTTTATGACTATTCACAATTGGCTATTTTGGGTGTATAAACATTGTGTTTATTTGTGCAAAAGTCTTTGAAGTCAAACCAAAGTGCAGTATTTTTAATTCATGTTATTCAGGCCTAAAGGATTATGAAGTTGTAATACACCATAATCTCCTGCTACTTGAACACCTACTATGTGACGGGTGCACAACTTCTTA
Source organism: Rattus rattus (assembly GCF_011064425.1). Lineage (NCBI taxonomy): Eukaryota > Metazoa > Chordata > Mammalia > Rodentia > Muridae > Rattus > Rattus rattus. Next base: position 71,816,647 of record NC_046163.1, read on the forward strand.
ATTACATTTCTGTAATCTTCATAGAAATGGAAAATGAATATTTGCTTTTACAAAGTATAAAATGACATCTGAGGGATGGAATATGCCCATGGCTATGTAATGAATCAAGGATGGACTCTGAACTCTGCTTGTTCTGTTACTAAAGAATCTTATTCTTTTAGTTCATCAAGCAGGCTTTTTAAATAAGCTTGCCTTTTAAATATTTACTTCTGCAGTGTATCTATGAAATATTTATTAATTTTTCTACTGAGCACCCTGCTAAGGCACCAGATCTTCACTTCAAACTACCAGTTGTGGTTCAGCGTCTTCTTTGCCCTCAGCTGCCTCACACTGGGGACAAGGCACTTCTTGTTCCATTGTCCCAAACATGTTACTTTCCCTTTCTTGTTTCCCACTTTACATATTTGAAGTCAGCAGTAACCCTCTGTGGTTTTTCTTCCATCTCTGAACTTCTGCATATCTCAGTTCCACTCATTTAACATCTGATCTTCCACAGCTGAGCATTTTTATTGGCCTTTAAAGCATGCTTCCTCCACCATCCATGTGAAACTATTCCAAATCTAGAAGGCAAAAATGTACCCTGTTCCCCATCATGTCTCATAGCATCAGTGTTAAATGGCTTGCCCCCACTGACTCCAGCATCCCCATTGATTCAAAAATATCTAAGGTCTTTAAAAGAACTGAGCTGTCCTTCTGTGAAAATGATATCTTGTTCATGTCTTCGAATGGCTTTGGACATTTTGAATATTACTCAAATTCCTAAGACAGGGGTGAGGACCAGCTAATAATTACAGTACCATTCTACCTATGTGGAAGGCCCTGGGCAACACTGCAGCTAAGTATACCACAGGAGAGCATGGGAGAAGGCTGCATTGGTTCCCTACTGTGCACTCGAAGGGGGAAGGTACCTTCTAATCTGCACAGAGCATGCCACAGCTGAGCAGAGAACCTGTGGCTGGGTCTTGTAGGCAAATGAAAACAGTTTGTTACTCTGAAGGAAGACACTGCCATCAGTGGTGGCTTTCCTCCTACAGAAATTTTAACTACAACAAAGTGATCATGTCCTCAGAGAATGTTTTATTTACTTAAGCATAACACTGACAGGTGTGTGAATGAGTGTTGATTCTTGTAAGTCACTGAAGTGTCAAAGCACTTTAAGTTCCTTGTTTAGAGGATCTGAGAAGAAAGGTTGGAGCTGCTGAATCTAGCTGATCTCACTCCGGAAGTGAAGAAGAATCAGTATAGCCAGTCTTCAACCCTTTCCATGTATATTCCCTTCAATGGTCTCTCTCCTCGAGCTGGGCATACAGGAATAACACCAGCATATACTCACACAGTATAAGCTCTGCTGTGTCCCTAAGTCCTCCCCTCAAACTCACTACCACATGGCAGATTTTCCCAGAAGTCCTTTTAGATCAGGGGGAGAAAACTAGGATCTCTGCTTTCATAGGAAAAATAATTCATTGGTTTAACAGGAGACATGCATTAGACAAATAAAACACAAAGCAGACTCTACAAACAACTTCAGTGTATTTTGCAAAATAGTCATTTGAGCACGACACAATAAATTTAGTCTGAGACTAACAGTACCTTAACCAGAGTGCCATTAAGAACCTTTTCCCTCCTTCCCCACACCCTACCCCATGCCTCTCTGAACAAGGTCTTAACATGTTGGCCAGGCCAGCCTTCTTGCAACACCATCAACATCAGCTAGAGACCACTGTCTTTACTTCTGGTTTTCTGTGCTAACCATGGATGTTGACCTGTTGACCAAACATGAACATTTGAACATCTGTTGTTGTAAAAATATAAAAATAAAAATGTAATGGTGTCTTTTACCCCGCTAGGTCCGCACCACGGTGCCCAAGGTATCTGCTAGATATCTTGGCAGAAACACATCCCAGCCGCACACTTTCCTACACTCAAACCCTCACATAAAAGGACACACAACACAATAACCTTAGATCCAATTGATAAGATATAATTGCCCACTTAAACATACAAAGCCCGGTAACATCCATCCCTTAGGAACATTGATAACAACCTGTAAATACACAGAGCAGAATCTTAACATCACCTGCCAAGGCTTTTCACCCTCTCCTCTCTTCTCTTGTCTCCTTTCTCTTCAAGTCTCCTCCTCTTCCTTCAAACTTCTCTCCCGCCCATCCTTCCTTCTCCTCCAATGACAGGCCTCCTTCTATCCTGTACCTACCCCTTACCTGTACTTTACAAATTCAATGGGGAAAAGGTTCTGGTGAGGTCACCTGATTCCTGAGTACAAGACTAGGCAGCTATCCTTGGGGCAGTGGAATTAGCATCAAAATACAGAAAACTTCAGGGCAAACCACAACAAATATCCATCAACATGTTCAACTTCTGCCCTGCTGATATTTCTCACAGTTTAACTCTGAGGGGCCATAAGGTCCTTGGTGTTCTTCCAAACCTCCTGTCCAGGGACAGGTGCCCTTCCTGGTCCTCAAGTCACCCTATCTTTACAGAGGTGGCTCCTTAAAGAAGGTTTCCCACACAGTGGCCCAGAGGCTACCCTTCTCCTGAGTTCCTCTGCACACTTTGAACAGGGGCCGTACCCTACCCTATCATGTCTGGTTTCAAAATACTCCTAAAGGCAGTTCGAGTTCCCACAATGACTTTGTAGTCATTAGCTTCCCCTTTCTATAGGTTAATGTAGTTTAGTTTGTAAACCTTAATTTTGGCTTTAATATGGTTTAGTTTTCAGAAGCACAGGTATCAACATTGTTAGCGATGGTTCCAACTTCCAAGTTAACAGACTGATCAAGTGTCCTTAAGATTTGGAGGCCCACCTTTTCCAGTCAGGAAATCAGGATATGTGGTCTGACAAGGTGAGGGAAGAGCTGAAATTGGGACTGACCTAGAAAATCCAGGACACGCAGCTGTCATACATAATGCTTCTGTGTCCTAGATAGCACTGCCGTGTCTGCATCATGTCTGCCTCTGGACAGCTTTATTTGATGTCCGAGATGACCTGTCTCTTTCTGTTTTGGGTTATCCATTTGGTAAATCCCCATTTCCTCTCAGAGGGATGAAGCCAATGTTCATTTGACTTGAAGCATGAGATGACTGACAATCTGCTTCTTACTCAGCTCTGCCTACTTCTAGAGGTCAAACTGGCTGCACAGGAAGGCAGCTTCTCTAGTGCCACTAGTCCGCAAGGGAAGCAGTCAAGCCACACCAAAACTTGAAATGTGGAAGACTTGTATCTGTGTATAATATCACTCTGAAAACAGTCATTAAGAGATACACAGTCCTCTGGAGAAAGACTTGGAAAGATGAGAGTTAAGGTGGGGTGTGCTTGCTTTCCTAGGAAGCACTGAGATCAGAAAGGGTTGTTTCTGGTTTAGAGAAAGCTACAGGTCTTGCGCTCTTGCTTGGCTTTGGGAAAATCTGGGCAGAATACTTTGCTTAGGACCCAAGTAGCCAGGGAAGACAGACTCCTGAAAAGGAATCCTCTTTCTAGTCTAGAGCTCAGGTTCCCTAGTACTGATAGCTTAGGAGGCATCAGAAAAGAATATCTTCAAGGGACAGAGCTAGGTTCATATGTTCAGTGTCCAGGTATCAGGGAGAGTACCTGCCAGGGACAATTGTAGTTATATGACTCATAAGGTACACTCCTACCTAATCTGACAGAACTGCTGTCCCTGTAAAATAGGAATAGACTGTGGTGATACCTTTCTACCTTATGGGGGCATGGTGAAAGGTCTTTAAGTCAGAAAGAGACCTCACCAGGAGCTCGTTCTGCTCACAAGTTTGCTCTTGGACTTCCAAGCCTCCCAATCTCTGAGAAAGTCAGTTCCTGTGTTTTAAGGCACCAGCTGGTGGTTTTGTGTTATAACAGATACTACAGACTAAGATGGGACCTGCCACAAGTGTTATTGCTTTTAAAGAAGATGCTGAGAACTTGCTAGGATGGGTGAAGAACAAAGGGGCAGCACTCTGTAGCCAGACAGAGTGGGTTATTAACCTGCCCTGCCACTCACCTGTTCTGTAATATTGAGCAAGTTACCTCTACCTGTGCTTTGCCTTGTCTGGAAAAAAATGGATGTTAATAGCTTCAGGATTAAAATACAAAGAGCACAGAGCAGTGGCTAACATGTAGAAAGCTCCACTATGTGTTTGCTGTTAGTGGTTAATTTTAGTGCTGCTATAAGGCAAATGAGAATACAATAGTTTTAATGGAATTATTTTTCAGCTAATTGCAGATCTTGCTGAAGCTCCCTCAAACAACCTGCCTAAGTCTTTATAGAGGGTGTCAAGAACCCGTAGTCAATCAGTCAATTCATGCATCTTTGCAAATTTAGACATAAATATTAATGTGACCTCATTCATACCCACAGGCGGACGAGGCTGTGAATAACAGTGTAGCCTATAATTACAGTTTCATAACACACCGTGGAACAGAAACTGCCAGCCTCCCACTAAATCCCCAGCCTTCCCCTTTTGTGTAGGCGACTGTGGCACCAGGAGAAAGTATAAGATATGCCCCTTGCAGCCTGGGCCTCTGAGAACTTCCTATGGGTTCTCTTATGTGCACCTTTTCTAGGCACTAAGGGCATCTGTGAAGACCAACATAGTGTCTTCAACACAGCAGAGCCTGCCTAAGCTGGGTCCTTCATATTTAGCACTGCTCATCCACCTGGCAAGAAGTGCATTTTTGTGTATATTAGGCAATCTGGAGGGCTGTTTGTTGCAGCAGTTAGCTAGTGTGTTTCAAACATTGTGAAACTCTTAAGCATACAATATCTCTTATACATTTCCTCAAAAGGGTTATTTACTCACAGCTCCATGATGGAGCTGTTGCTATAAATAAGCAAGATTCATGGGGTTTGATCAGAAAGTTGTGGAGGTGAGTTGGGTGGGGGTGGGTGTTGGTGCATATGTGCTTTTGGATATCAGAGAACAACCTTGAGTGTTGTTCTTCAGATGTTGTCCGTCATATTTTAAGACATCAACTCTCATTGTCTTAGAGCTTGCCAAGTAGGCAAGGCAGTTCCAATCAGCTAGCCCTGACTCCCTTCTGCCTATATATCCCTAGTGCTGGAATTACAGTCACACACTGCAGAGCCTAGTTTTTCATGTGGGGTCTGAGGATTAAACTTGGGTCCTCCTGATTGTACAAGTACTTTACTGACTGGATTATCTTAGCCCCAGAAAGCATGATATGTTTATCTCTGTCATCTCACATCTGCTCGGCAGGAGTAGTCCTTTGATTTCCATGATACAGATTCAACATGGCAACTGAAAATATATGTAGAAAGCAACCCTCCCACAATATCACCAGCAGCCTAGAGTTGACTTTCAACTCCTCTATTGGGGCTATGTACCAGGAAGTCTTCCTGCCTTGGGGAAAGATAGCGCTGTGACTGATTTGTATTTTACCTGATCCTTGTAGGTTAAAGAGAGGTGTGTACTAGGGGAAAGGTAGAGGCTGGAGACTAGGGAGGACATCCTGCCTTACAGGCACTGTTGGCCTGAGAGATATTTATGTACTTAATTTTTCTATGGGCACTGCTGGCCTCAATAACATTCTTTCACATTCGAGTCTTTCTTGAACTCTTACACACTCTTTTGAGAGTTGCCATTATCAATAATACTTAACTTGTACCTCTTTCATTTGCATATACATGTCTCTATCTCCATTCCTAAAATTCTATATTCTGCCCCAGTTCTCTCTGTTAAGGTCTCACCAGTATTTTTTCAGGGGAATTATCTTGAAAAGTGTCTGAACAAACTTTAGTCTTGACCTTTTCTTTCTAGAGCCCTTTGTTCTGTCAAACTTTGTGTCAACGAAGCAGAGACACTTATTTGTTTACCACGAAGCAGCTAGCCAGTTCACCTGTTGTTCTCTAGAGTTCCTGAATGAGGGTAATCTATAGGCCCACTGAGTCCTGCAGCCCCATCTAACCATAGGGCCATGAATCAGATCATTGAACCTTTCCCAGTTCATATCTTGAAGTAAGACGATAGGCCAAGTGGGAGTCTGATCTCTCCTCTGTTAGTCTGAGCTTTACTTGGTTTTAATAAGGGAGGGGAGGAACTCCCAAAAAGTCAAGACTTGGTTTCTTATTATTTCCTCTAAAGTTTGTATCTTGGTTAGATACCTGAAGCTGGTATCCAATATAAGTTTAACTCCTATGAAACCTCCAATTTAATGCCTTGGCACATAGATGTAAATTATGGTAGCACAATACAAATAAAGGCAAATGTTCTGGGTTTCAGAAAATAAGAATTTAATTTCCCTAGCAAACAGCAAGCCCATTAAATAACAACTTCAAGAAACGGGTTTTTTACTAAACAGTCAGAGAATGCATTTGGTTCTTCATTGGGCAAGGCAGCCTAAGATTAAAGATGCCTCTGAGATTGTACCTTCCTAGATGGGAGACCAGAAAAAAGGCTAAAGGGGCTTTTGTTAGATGAGAGTAGAGAAAGGGTCCACAGGCCTTGCAAGGGTGGCCGGATGGGTGAGCCAAGAATCAGTGTCTTTAGCTTGATTTGACTGCTTTTTATTTTAAAGGTTAAGGAAGATTGAAGGTGATGTTGGGCTTCTGGGGTTCGGGCGATGTTCCTGGTGTCTGGCCTCACCAAGAAGAAATAATCACCACCACTCTACTGTTTTGGCTTAACTTTGTAGTCAGCTAAGAACTGCTCTGTGTGTTCCCAAACCCAGTATGTATGTTGAAGACAGGAAATAGCTTCCACACTGTTGTGTGCTTACTGCTGAGCTTTGGACCAGCTGGCAGCTGCCAGGTTGCTGTCCCCCTTTAACCTTGTACTTAGCCACATGTGCTTTTGCCATGGGTATATTTTTAACTTAGTGTGCAGTGGCATGAAGTTTGATTGTTTTGTTTCCATTCTAGCCTCTGAAATCTGCCTTCTTCCCCTGTTCAATCCTCACAGTATCAGTGGTTAAAAAAATGTATAGTTCATTGCCTTAGTAATGATAATTCACATAAGGAGGCTAGCATTAATTAATTAATCAACCACACAACACTATTAGAAGTGAGAGCAACACAAACAAATATGGCAGAGCACCTTGGGAACAATTGATGTCAGTGGACAGTTTGTGACAAAACGTCATTAGGAAAAAGAGATGCCAAGTGTAGATGTGGGAGAGGAAGTGGCGGGGGGGGGGAGGTGGTCTTTGAAGTTGATAAATACCAAACCTGAGGAATTCAAAGAGTAGAGGTCACTGTAGCCAATTTAAACCACTAGATGATGCTGTGCCTTAGTAGCCATGTATAAGACTGGGGTCTTAATCCTTACAATACACATGCAAATGTATTGAATGATTTAAAATAGGTCAGTGAGGAATCATGTCTGTGCAACAATAACTACTTAGATGAGATGTGCAGAGCAGGTAAGCCTTGATTTGGTTTGTCTTAGTTTCATTTTCTATTGCTGTATTAATAAGATGTTCCAACAAAAACAACTTAAGAGAAAATGGTTTATTTTGACCACAATTCCAGGTTACACCCCATCATTGGTGGGAAGTCACTGTAGCAAGAACTTGAAGGAACCGATTCCATTATATTCACAATCACAAGCACAGAACAATGAGAGAATAAATTCATGCTGGTGCTTAGCTTACTCCCTCTCCTCTCTTTGTTCAGTCCAGGGCCCAGCTCATGAGCTGACACCACCTACCTTCAAGTCTTCCTACTTAACTTACCTAAGAAAATTCCTCACAGGCATGCTGATAGCCTAAGTTCTTCACTCGGACGGGACTCTTTTCCAGGTGAATCTGTATTGCATCAAATCAACAGCCAAAACTAACACAACAACATTTAGTTCTTTGAGATGTGTACATTGGACTGAGCTTGATTATGGGGACAGATGGGCAGTGAGCAGTGTTTTTGGAATGTATTTTGTGTGCATAAACAAGAGGTTGTGGAAAGAAGTGGGATGAGAGAGATGGGGGATTATAGAGGATTCCAAGGTGTCTCTTGGGCAGAAGATGGATGGGATGTCCTTCACTGATGAGGGGACCTCAGTATAGAATCAAGTTTTAGGCAGAAGGATGATAAGTTTGGTTTGAGACTCACCAAATGTCTTCTGGATTTCTTTCTAAGAAGTTGGATGCAGGGGCCGAGAATTCACAAGAGAATTCTGCGTGGAAACTGGCAGTAGGTAGTTTATCATTTAAAGGTTGCATAGCAGACACATGTAACATTATCAAAGATAATTTATCAAGAAATACCTGGTCATATCTGTTGGTTCCTGAGGAGGTATCAGGTCAGAGAGGGAGCAAAGAGAGCCCAAAGGACTTTTAGGGGAACCATAGGAGAAGCCAGAGGAGTAGCTAGCAGGTTGAGTGGCTATCAAGCAATCAATTGAGGATCAAATAGTGAAATGACAGCATTCATGATTACATGGACAAACATGAGAATGAGAAGGAAGCAGAACAGGCACACAGAACGGAGTTAGAATGAAGGCACATGGAACGGAAGGTCATGAAGAGAGAGCAAAGAACAATGGAGAGGAGAAAGATCCTAAGGAGTTACTTTCTCAAAACCCCACTCTACAGAAGAATAAGCAGAGGCTTAGAAATACCTGCCAGGGTTACAAAGCAAAGGAACCCAGAGCCAGACCTGGAGCTGGGCCAGACTAACCGACACTTTTCCTGCCCACAGTCCTCCCAAGAAGTACCTATTCCTGCAGAGAAGCAGGAAGAGGAGAGGAGTTTGGTTGCTGGGCAGCGCCTGACTCCCATACAGAAATGTCAGCAATCTGTAGATCACAGCAGGGGAAGGCTGGCTGGAAACTGGCAAGCCTTAGCCTATAGTGTTAGCACCTGAGCATGCTTCTGCAGCTTCTTGTCTCTTAAAATTGTGCCGGCTTAGGCCACAGGGCTCTCCCTCAATCCTCCGTTGGCAGGAGGACTTCATAAATGACATTTGACTATGCTCAACACAGCAGCCAGGGGCCGTACAAAAACTGCAATAAAGACAGCAAACGCTAGCGATCTTCATAAAACATGAATGCCCCAGGGATAAAATCGAAATCTTAATGTACAGATCCTTGGCCACGAAGGCAAATGACAGCAAAATGCGAACAAATTGTGAAGCCAATAATAATAAACGTCTTGCTTGTGCTGCCCAAAGGCCCTGGGCTCTTCCTCAGCAGTCCTGGGAAGCACAGCTGGCTCTGTAGGGGGTCAGCGCTGGGTGTGCTGGGCCCAGCTGGACCCCTGTGGTGGCAGAAATGGCTTTGTGTTCACTGGAGAGTCAGCCTTCTAACCCTGCCTTTCTCCTGAATAAGTCACAGGCAAATTTAGCCGTCTTAAACCGGGAGTCTTTGAGACTATTACTATTGAATACAATTTAGAAATTCAATGCTAGAGCTAAAGGAATCAGTGACTCCCCACAAGCACACAAACTAAGACCCAGAGAAACAGAAATATTCCTTCCAAATCACCCTCCTGTCATTCTTGACCTGGAATCTGGGACTCTGTATGTGCAGTCACAGCTCCCAGGCAGATGCTATGGAGGGAACTGAGCATTAAATAAATAAGGAGCTAAATATAGATGCTCTCTTCCCTTTTTCCATTTTAGGAGAGTCACAGCATTTACCTCAGGGGAAAATCTATTTTGTTTAGGAACACACTTCATTTTTTTTTCTTTTCTTTTTGGTCATAAAAGGCATAGCCTTGGGTCTCATCTGAAATGGGGACATTCAGTTGTCTGTAAAACTACATCAAGTAGAAGTGCACTCCCTCCAGGGCCAGAGAGGTCGCCTGAATTCATCTGACTGAGGAGTGTGCTGATGGACTTTCTTCAGAGATGGGCTCTGCTTGGCTCACTGCAGCTGGAGGGAGACCATGCTAGGTTGAGTGAATGAGGACGGACTGCAGACTCCAGTCAGGAAGAGAACAGTGTGTAATTTCCCTGACAGGAATAACAATATTCTAAGAAGACAATTGTGCCTCTCCATTCAGCTATCAAGCTTTTAAAAGAATGGACCCTAAGGAATTATAATTTCCCTGGAGTCTTATGCTGGGAGAAGGGACAGCCTGAACCCTGGTGTCAGACCAAGGACCAGTTTGACTTCTGGAAAGAGATTCACAGGCTGATTTGTCCAACTGCTTTCTAGGAGATGGGAGACCAGAACCACAGCTCAGCAAGAACCGCTCAGTTATGCTTATGTCTTGCCAGGACCCTGAAGGCAGACCTGGAGCTCATTGGATCTTTGTTCCTCTCACCAGTGTGGGCACATTGACTCCATCTCTGTACCCTGCTTTCACTATTACCTTCTGCTTCACTGCCCAACTCTGCTAACAAGTAAACCCATCTGATGCATGAGGCAGAGGACCTTTTGTGGGCAGAGTAGCCGATGCTATCCTTGTATTTTTCTCAGTGACCTTTTGAGGAAAGGTTACTTTCACAACACTGCATCCCATTAACTGTGCTGAGGGAGGAATGCACAGCCTCTGCAGAGAAAGGGAGGACAGCTTTTTTGGCCTTTTCCTTCAAGATTTGCAGTTAGAAATAGCCAGATGAGGGAATTACTTGCCAGGGTTCTGACCAGCAGGTGAATGACCCAGGGAACATGATCTGACCAGACAGCAAGGAAGATACGAGGGGGCAGATTGGACAACAAGACAGAGTCTGGGAACACTGGATGGGGCTAGGAATATGGATAGCAATTGGGAGAAATAAGAGACCACTCCAGGAAATGAGAGATTAGTTAAAGAGCAGACCTTCCCACAGTTGGATGATGGATTTAACTTTATTCAATGACATTGTCATCATATTGAGAGGTTCAATTACGTTCATCAAGGCCATTGTCCTGACTGTATGGGACCCTATTTTAAGCATCACGCCATCACTTAGCTCCCTTGCACTTCTGCTCCATAGACACTCATAGCTCACAGTCAGTCAGCAGCATACATACACTGTATCCCCACTTCTGAGCTTCACCTGTGCCTGTCACCAGATGTGGTGACAGAGGTGGACAGAGGTAGCTAAGAGCCACTGTGTTCCTTCCTATATTTCTCCTTTATGTTTGGAAGTTTGGCAGGACAGAAGAGCACAGTATCTTATCTTCTGAATTTTGAAATGAAGAACCCAGAAAATCCCTCAGTGTGAGACACATAGGAAAAAAAAAAATTCTAATGGCCAAATGCTGCAGAAGGCAAAAGAAAGTAAGGAATACTGCAAAGATTGGGAAGAGGGTCCCAGCCCCCATAAGCGAGGTCTCCAGAGCTTGTGAGAAAACACCAATATGTATTCTAAGCTGTGTATACCTTATTTCACTGTTTAAAGGAAAATATCAGGCCTAAGCCACAGGGGGCCCTAGTGGAGAGAGGGGCCTTGGGGCATACATACACTCAATACTGTGACCTTCTCCAGTGTAAACCACCAAGAGATGAATACTTTATGATCACTGCTGATGCCGAGATTGCTTCATAAATGAATGAATTAGGTTTGGCCACAGTAAATACAAACTGCCTAAAAGTGCAAGGCAACCGAGGAGAAGCTGGGAGTGGGGGCTTCTGCACAGCTTTATAAGAAATGAACTAGTTCTCATTGATAGCTTATGCAATCAACATTAATTTTTGTGCAGTACGTTAATTCTAACGAGAGAACTAAGGATCAGAATCTTTAATGGTGTTTTGTTTGCCTGGTGCTGCCTCTGTTTTCCACAGTAGTCAGGCAACCCTGGCCTGTTCAGGGTGACCATGAGTCTGGTTATTTCCCAGCTATTCCTGTCACATAGGAGAAGTCAAAATGGCACTGTTCTGGCCAAAGGAATACCAATGGAAGTCTCTAGATGGACCTCCTGGGAAGTGTGTCCATGGAAGGGGTATAGGTTAGCCAGCTCCTGCTTATTTCTACATGTTCACTCTTTCCTTCTCCTAGGAACTGGAGCAGGCTAGTCAAAGGCTCTTTTGTGGCCTTGAGAAAAATTTAACCCCTTATAGTCTTTGTAAATTTGTTTCTTGAAGCTTAAAACTATTCTGAGACTATGGTGATTTTGTATTTCAAGCTGTGTTTGGAGAGAATAAAATAAAATACCAAATACTGTATATTCTCTGTGGCCTTACGAGAATGTATAGGTATGAGTGTGTAGATCCTTGGCCTGAGGTAGCCACACAAGGATGGCTGCCCCTGACCCCTGTTATCTCCCGACTCGAAGTTAAAGCCAGTAACCCATCACTGCTAGAGTGATGCGGTTTATAAAACACAACGGTGTCTCAAAGCTTGGGCTAGAAACCTTGCTCACCCCCTGAGGACATATGCCAGCAAGATAGCCATGCTGTTCTGAGTAGCTTCTTAGGCCTTGGTAGGTATTTTCATGCTTAGCATGGTAGATGGGATGGGATTCAGAAGTCAGACAGACTATCCAGTTTCCCAGACAAACTGCTACACCATGGATATGTAGAAAGGACAAGGCTTGAGGATATCTATTGAAAAGATACCACCATACCTGTATGGACTTTGAACAATCTTTCTACAGAGCCACCTTTGCTCGTTCTAGGGAAGTCTTTCTGATGTCTGACCTTCTCACAGGAGGAAATAATGTCTGTTGAATTTGACAAATCAGGCCCTTTTTGATCAGCACAAAGGAAAATTTCCAGGTTCCTGGAAAATCATTTTACAAATGAGTCAAAGATCTCCCTCTGCTAACTTGGTGTCTTGTTCCTACCCCATTTCCTGCCTTTCCTCACACTATGCCCTTGTCAAGTTGTACATCTCTCCATGTTTTGTTCTTCACCATCATGGCTTAGGTCCTATTACCTGTTTATGAAACAGGTGATTAATTTTTGCTTTCAGTAACAGAGCATTCCCATGGAGCACCAAAGAAAACATCAAACAACTGAACGGTTACATGACAGTAAATGTAGTAAAGAAGTTAAAGCTCTTAGGAATATCTGAACCTTACAGCACAATCTGTAAGCTCAGCCCCAGTGATGAGAAGGCAAATATACTAACAAATCTTTCTCCAAATGTGGCAGCAAGGTAACTTTTTTTCAAAGGAAGCATATTGGAGATAAAATCAAGCAACCTTTTAATATCCTGCCCTGAGCTAACTTATGACTTTCTTTATACCAAACAACACCAGAAGTTGTGTCCCTTGGCAAGTTCCCTAATGTTGCTCCGAGACATGTCATTTGTAGATCTGGTGGAGACCCTCTAGAAAGGGCGGTTGCCATCTGAACAGCCCAATTCTGCAAGGCCTCCCCTCACACATTCAACACTCACAAAAGGAATTAAAATTGATTTTCATGGTTTTGGCAGCCACTAGAGACTATGCCCCCCTCCCCAGCAGCATTTCCCAGAGATGACATTACTTATCAGAACTGGTCAGTATCAGCAATTGCTCAGATAAATAATTTATATGGGGAACTAATAAAATAGTGGAGTGGTTTGGGGATGGTAATAAGCCAGTGAGACCAAGAACTCCTGGGAAACAGGACAAAGGCATGCACCTCACTTGGGAATACTGCTTCCCTAGCTCTGTGCCCCTGAACCCCTCATCTTGACAAGGCCTTCTTGACTGTGCCTTATATAAACTTTGTATAAATCCTCCCTTAGCCTAATAACAAGCTTTTCTTATACCTCTCCAAATGTAATATCTCTCTCCCATATGAATTCTTTGATGACTCCTAAGACTGCCTTTCTGGATAAAGCATTTGTCACATTCACTACATTTATACGGTTTCTCTCCTGTATGAATTCTCTGATGATCTCTCTCTCTGGAGTAATTTGTTTATGTAATATGATAGTAATTTCCCTACTGCCTTATAGACCTGTGGAATTCATGAGTATTTATTTTCTTATTTATTTTTGGCATTTTGTAATATCTCCTATTTTAGGGTGGCCTTGACCTAGTGATCCTCTTCCTTCTACCTCCTGAGTGCTGTGATTACAGGAACTATGTTTCCACCTTTGCCTTTATTTATTTTTATGATTCTTGGCCCTTTAAAAATTTTTTCTTAGTTTTTGAAACCTGTCTTCTCCTGCTCTTCCACCTTCTTTGTTGTTCCTTCCCTCTCCTTTCTTCTCCTTAAGTTAGCATCTTACTGTATGAAGGCCACACTGGCCTGGCACTCATTGTGCACATAACCCAGGCTAGCTTTGAACTCACTAACTCACTTACTCTCATGCTCCATCTTTCTGATTGCCCAGATTATGGACATGTGCTGCCACACTAGTTTAGATTATAAAATAATTTGAAGCTGGGCCATGCTGAACTCCAGGTGCATGTGTTTGTTGACTCATCTTGGGACAAGACTCCTCTAAAAGAACCATTCCTTCTATCATGTGAGTGTAACAGGAAATTGTGTGTGTGGAGGGGCAGATACATTGTATTCTTACAGCAAGTTCAAAGGCAAGGATTTATTGTTTCATTTTGAGGATATGAATAATCTAACTAGGTCCAAAAATTAAAATGAAAATCAGATCAAACAGAAGGAAATTAGTCAAGAACAGGGGAGACTGAACAGCATTTAATTATTGTAGAAATTGTCCTTTCTAGGAGGTCTTTTGTTGCAGTTTGCCTTCGGTCAGTAGTGTGGCATCAAAGAGACAGGCTCTAGAGGCTGGAGGCCAGTAATGGCACAGAGCACAGCTGGCTTCAGCACACAGCGGGCTTGGCTCCTCTGTCTGATATCTTCCTTGGCTGTCTGAATCCTTACTTCTTACCTAGGGGTCTTCTTTGGCCAGCAGGGATCTTTACACAGAATTCTCAATTCTTACAAACATTGCTCTGTGGAGCCCTGAGCTGGCTCCCTCCTGGGAAAGTTTCCCATCTTCTTTGCCTATCTAGGAAATCCCAACGCCTTTGATGAAAGCAGCTTCTCTGATGCCCCAGGTCTTTTTCACATCCATCCCAACCCTCTAGACCTACACAAGAGCACTTCAGTCCTCAATATAGTGGGGCATAGGTTCCCTTTGAGTACTAGCAGCTCTTACAATTCTACCCCTGTCTGTTGGTATCTAGCTTCAGACAAACAACTGCATCCAAAATGCAGTGAATTGGAAGAAATGTAGCAGATTCCTGCTTAGAATCTCAACTGCAGGGAAAAATGACTGAGATAGTCTTTGGCAATGAAGGGAACTAAATATTTACAGTTCCTCCCCTTTTTTAAGAGACGATAGGCCTGGGGTTACGGTGGCATGTATTAGGCCCTAGGTTCAACCCTCAGTAGTACAGAGGGAAAAAGAAAGGGGAGGCAGGGGCATGTAACGTGAGGTCTAAACGAACTGAAGGGAATCCTGATGGCGAACAGAATCAACAAACTCATAATTCTCTCTTCTTTCTCCTCTCTCATTTTCCTCTCCCTGCTCTCCATTTTCCTCTTCCCTCTCTATTAACATCTCTTCTCCAGTGATGTCACAGGATTTACAACAATGTTAAAACAGGCTCCACAGGAAAAACTATCCAGGCAGGTTGGGAATAATCACTTCAGTGATACAAAGTGGCTGGCATTTTCTAAACAGAGCCAATCTTTCCAGGGGGAAAAATGCATCTTCAGTGACCCTGGGAATAAAATGTTTTCACCAAGTGTGACCTGACTTAGGTTTGGAGTGCCATTTCCAGAGGAATGAAGAGGTTCTACTCTAGTTTGGTTGAGTACCTAAAGTCTGAGCTCTGAGCCATGGGGGCATTCTTTGATGTTCTTCAGTAATTGTCTGAGGAATCTTTCATATTTCAATATGTTGGGCTTTGTTGATCAGACATATATTATTAAGTGGCTTCCATATACCAGGAATTCCCTCATTCTGAATATGTTATAAGGGCAAATGATTATGTTCTCTACCTTTACTGAGCCCAAAATCCAGCTGGTCAGAAAATAATATAATTAATAGTTCTTCTTCAGGAAAACTCCAAATGACGCCAGTGCAGTGGGAGGGCCTAGAGGACCAGAAAGGCTTAGGATTAGGAGGCTGCAGCAGCTTCAGTGGAAGATTCGGCAGAGGTTTTAGGGCCTTGAAGTCATGGTTGAGGTTATGGCCCTGGTAAAGGGTGCAGGACTCATGGAGGTAAAGCTGAAGTCAAGGAGTGGGTCCCTGTCATCAAGCTGGGGCACCTGGTTAGGGATGTGAAATACAAATCCTTGGAGGAGATCTACCTGTTCTCCCTGCCCATGAAGGAATCTGAGATTATAGATGTTTTTTCCTGGATACATCCCTACAAGATGAGGTTCTAAAGCTCATGCTGGTACAGAAGCAGACTTGGCCTGGACAGTGGACCAGGTTCAAGGCTTTTGTCCCTATTGGGGACTACAATGGTCAAGTGGGTCTTGGTGTTAAGTGCTCCAAAGAGGTAGCACTGTCATCTGAGGAGCCTTCATCTTGGCCAAGCTTCCCATTGTCTCCGTGCAGAGAGACTACTGGGGAACAAGATTGGCAAGCTCCACACTGTTCCATGCAAGGACACAGGCTGCTGTGGTTCTGTGTTGGTTCATATCATTCCTGCCCCCAGAGGCACTGGCATTTTCTCTGCTCCTGTGCTGAAGAAGCTACTGATGATAGCCAGACTCCTACACTTCAGCCAGGGGTTGTACTGCTACCCTGGGCAAATTTGTCAAGGGTACCTTTGATGTCATCTCAAAGACCTACAACTACCCCCAGGGGTCCTGACCCCCGACCTCTGGAAAGAGACTGTGTTCACCAACTCTCCTTATTAGAAATTCACTGATCATCTTGTGAAAACTCACATCAGAGACTGTTCAGAGAGGTCCCAGTCTCCAGCTGTGGAGAGCACATAAGGGTTTTTATATAAGAAAAATAAAGTGAAGTAAGGTCTGTTTTTAATAAAATAATTAATAAAGCATGGCTCTAACCTGTATGAAGGAGTATGAATCTGGAAGGTGATGTGTTACAGTGGTTACCTGGGAAATGGCTTCTTGGTGCTCATTTGGCTCTTAGAAACAACTGAAGGGGATTGGCTGGTAGCTGCACCAACACTTGCAGACGCACATGGGTTTCTAGGCCACAGTACTCAGCCTTCTCTTTCCTTGCCATTGTAGGGCAGAGGAGTGGGGATTGTTGTCTTGTGTAGCTAGTTAGAGATTTTATGGTAGAGCAACAGAGGCTGTTAGAAAATGTGTAATCATCCATAACAGTTGGGGACTTCAAAGCATTTTAGTGGGGCTGGGGAATCTTGAAGAGAAAGAAGTCCTTCAATAGTCTTGACATAATGTCAGAAAGAGGAGCAAGAGGAATATGGTGACAACAAAGGTTGGTCCGTACAGTGTGACAAGGGGTTTCCCAATGTTCAGACAGTGGTTCACTGAGCCTTGTTCGTCCACTGCATGCAGGTATGTTCTTATTCTGAATGTGAGTCTATGAAAACAGTAGGAAGATCAATATCTGCAGGAGGGGTAGTGGACCTGGAGAGGGCAGGTCAATTCAAGGAAATAACTTTTGGGCTACTGCACACTCCCAGGGGCTGCCTGGTATCAAATGAAAATGTTTTTCAACAAATCTCCATAACTGAATTTTCATGGAAAAATTAATTCATTTCCAAGTGTTCCAAAATATTAATATACATTGACAAAAGTGCTTTAAGGACTGGACAGCACCCTTTGTGGGCTATGAATCATGTGTTACAGTATCAGCCCAGGTCTGAGTGGCATGGGAAAGGGAGCAGGGCTTGCCTTTGTTACTGTGGTCTTTAGTGCCTTAGAGCACCTTGGACCTCTGTCTCCAATATGCATGGGCTCATGAGTGCCCAAGCACCCCACCTCTAACCAGTCAGACCCTACCAATCCCTCCATACTTCTATTGTCTGAAGTCCTATGAGATATCTGTTTAATAAAAGAGTGTCCACAGAATTAATCACCTCCCCTTTTTGGAGGAAAGTCATTCCAGTATTTGATATCTTTCCAACTTAATCACACACCCCAATACACCCAGACTTCTGTGAGTCAGACTGAGCTTTCTCATGGTTTCCAACCTTTTCTTTAAAGCAGCTATCAAGTAGCAGTTATTTTCCCCCAGTCTGGCATCTCAGAGTGGTTACCAAACATGTAGTTAATTAACCCTAATTAATTGGAATTTCAAATGCTTTCCAAGTCTGTGGCAGTGTGAAGCTGTCCTCTCTCGCCAATACAAAGATTCAGTGGAAAGTCCTGTATTATCATTAAGAACATAACATTCTTAAAGCAAGTTCTCATAAACGGTATGAAATTGTTCAAAGGGAAAATCAGGAGAAATTGTCTCTATCAAGTGGTACAAAGCAATTTAGAGAGTGTTACTTTGTCAAGCCAGCTTTGAGCTAAGTTATCTTTTGTAAGATTTCTTTTTTTGCTTTGAGCATTTTTTCTAACACTGCCCTACCCCCAATTCTTGTAATAAAATCAATATTTTCTGGAAGAACAGAGATGAGGGCCTTTAGAGGACTCCACCTCCTGTTTGCTGCAAAAACATTAATAAATGTCACTAGCAAAGTTGGGTACCAAGGGAAACAGGATGACCTCATGAATATATTTTCTAAAGAGCTTAAAATGTCCATCTTGTATATTATTCGTTCCTTAAAGAGTCTAAGAGCTATTGATCCCTTCAACTGCTGCAAAAAGCAATTT
Organism: Rattus rattus; assembly: GCF_011064425.1. Lineage (NCBI taxonomy): Eukaryota > Metazoa > Chordata > Mammalia > Rodentia > Muridae > Rattus > Rattus rattus. The sequence goes on from NC_046163.1 coordinate 71,835,215, forward strand.
AAATGCACCAAAGGCTCTATATATGGATGGACAGAGCAGAGCCAGATCAGAGTGGCTTTGTAATGCCTATTTCTCCATGTGCAGAGCCAGGCTGCAAAAAGGGTGCTCCTTGGTAGGGTAAATGCTATCACTAGGTCTATTACAACAAAATAATGGAGAATTAGAACTGCCTTTGCCTAAAGTGGTAGCAGTTTATAGACCTGCTAAGATTTTTCTGCTGATAAAAAGAGATTTAAAGAAATTAATTGACGATCATTGCTTGGCTATTTCCTGGTTTCTAAAGTGCCAGACATCAGACACCACTAGCACTGTCTGCACCAACATGCACTCTGTGTGTTCCAGACTTGCACACAGCACAGTAACATGGGTAAGAAGCCACAGACAGAGACTCGGGTATTACAGAAGGTTAGAAAACGTGTTCCTTAATCAGGATGCCCTATTCATCATTATGTATTATATTGGGTTGCATACAAGTATATAATAGATTTTGAGCATACCCTGACATACCCCATTACCCTCCCTTACCCCTTTATCTCCCACTAGTCCACTTTACAGCTCCAGAAAATTTAGATGATGTATCGTTACCACTGCTGGATCACCTGTTTTAGTATTTTCCTCAGCAAGCAAAATGTCCTTTCCTTGACTGCAAGGCCAGTAGGAGGAAAGAAGGCTAGTGTTTCCTAATGTGAGTAGCATGCCTTTTCAAAGTTAGGCAACTGCCCATCTTACCTTACAACCTTTGGGCAGAGCAATTTTGTCCTTTAGGAATTTTAAGGTGCTTTAAAGCAATCCATTTTGACTTTATTGTTATCATTAGAGAACCAACAAAAACATCTTATAAGCTCTTGGCTATTCGTGTTCTTTTGTCTATATTGACACATCTCAACAGTGACACACATTGAGGCAGGAATTCCCAAATGTCCGGTGATGTGACGAGCCAGACAAATTTCATTCAGAAGCAGGAGTAATACAAGGCAGAGTATAAAACCAGGACTGGGAGACCAGCTGGCAACAGTGCAGTAAACTTGGCTTTTCTGTGGTTTGGGTCGGACTTCATTCTTCCCAAGCCTGTATGTGTTGGAAGCTTGTTTCCCAGCAAGGCAGTGCTAATGGGATGGGAGTATCTTTAAGAAGTTATATCTAGGGGGAAGACTGTGAAGGCTGTCTTCAGGTTTTTTGTTTTTTTTTTTCATGTCTTGAGGTCATGCTAAACTAATTCTGACATCATGCCCGAGCCTTTAAAACTGGGAACTAAGTTAGGTAAATCCCAAGACTTGGGGGGGGAGAGAGAGAGAGAGAGAGAGAGAGAGAGAGAGAGAGAGAGAGAGAGAGAGAGAGAGAGAGATCAGGAAGTTTCAAGTTTTGGGGGATTCTAACAAAATGGTGGAAAGTTTTCTTTAAAAGATAGGCTAGTCACAGACAAATATCCCAAAATATCATTGGGAATAGTTTCCCACTGCCTCTGTGTGACTTACTTGTGTTCATAAAACATACCTGATCTTGTCTCAGTCTCTTATTCTAAATTTCTCCCTAAATCTTGTTACTTCTTCTCCTTTCCCAATCTCCAGTCTGGGTGTGAAGATTCTTGTGTGCTGATAATCCCTCTTCACCAGCTTTTTGGCATTCTCTTTATTGACAAGTGTGATACCTGCTTCTGCAAACGTTTACAGAAGTGAGCCTATGACCATTATGTTTTACTTCCCCAAACATGTATTTGTTGTATCTTTAAAAAGCATTCTGAACTAGTAGCCAAATGATTTGCTCTGTACTCCAGAGTCAGCCTCTGTCAAATGTTAGATTCTTTCTCATTGACCTTGTTATGCCTCCCTCCATATATGCCACAGTTTTGACAGATTCCAAATAGCAGCTGCATACCTCTCACAGGTAATAAAGTAGGGCGGGCAAAGGTCATGCAGTTTACAAAAGTTCAATGTAGGCAGAAGAGTACGTTCCCCTTCTCGACACAGGCTTCTGATTTTTGTCTTTGTGTTTAGTATGCTCATAGACTTTCCCAGTCTATGAAGACTTTATTCCACAGTTGATCAAGTGAAGCAGCAAACTCAACCCACAATCCACAGGCCAAGGCTGTAACCCAGCAAAAATAAAACCAGCACATGTGAGCATTCTAACGTCATTGACCTCAACAGGGCTGGGACCTTCCATCAAGTCTTCTAATTTACTACACTTCTTCAATTTATGAGATCATTTTTGAACACAGATAGATCTTGCCTAGGTCACATGAGCCCAATAGGATAACCAACAGTAAACTGTATTTCTAAAATGCCAGCCTAACCATGTTTTCTCACTGCCCAAGATGCTAATGGCCCTTTCACTTATGAATTCCTGAGTTTTGCTTCCAGAGACTATTTGTTTCTGGGCAGGAACAACCTCTTGAAGTCTACCTCTTGTCTTTGTATGCCTTTATATTCACTGTTTTCTGTCACCCTGTTTCCTCAAGCCCTTCTCTGTCTAGAATGTCCTTTTGCTCATTGATGACATAACCACAGTCATTCTTCAGTGTCTGGGTCACTCAATGTGAAGTCCATTGACCCCATTTCCTTAGGGCCGCATTTGTAGCTACCTCATGCCTACTTTTCTGTAGCTCTCATTCTCTTCAGTGAAACCTCCTGTCACAGGCAGAGACCTGTCTTATCTGTCTGGGTACCTAAGAGCTTACCTAAGTGCTTGACATATAGGAGTTCCAGTAATTCTGTAGGGGAAGAAAGAATGAAACTCAAAATTAACAAGCATCAAACCTTGCTAGTTTCAGTTTTCGTTTTTAAGATTCTAGCATTAGCTCCAGCCTCCCTGTGTATCCCTTACAGCTGGCAGGTTCCTCAGGTGACACACCATCGTTCACACTCAGTGCTCTTTTAAAGGATTCTAAACATACCCCCCTCCTATCTCTTTCTTTGCAGATGGTTCTAATCTTTGTGATTCATTTTCATACACTACGTCCTGTTGATAATTTTGGTTGCTTTCTCTGGAGCTTTGGAGCATTGTTACTTTATCATTTATAAAAAGAGGTGGCTGAGGCAACTTGAAACGAATGCAGGAATTGGAAGGTTCATGTAGCCATTGTTTGCTACTTGGTGGTTTCTCTTCTTTTTTTCACCCTTCTACACTCCTTTTCCTACACCCTTTGAATCCCCCTAGATAAGAGAGTCAAAAGGGTAGAGAGTAAAAAGGATAGAGATCCCTGAATAAAGTCAGGGCACAGAAAGTGGGCAGTGTTATTATTAAACCACTTCCTGCTGATTAGGGGCATTGAGTTCCTTGGGGCAAGTTTTGATAGAATATTTAATTTCTTCTTGTTCTTTCTTCTTTGCACATGACTCCTTAACAAACCACAACCAACAACAACTAACAACCCATCAATAACCAACAATCTATCACACCTTTTAGAGCTCTAGCATTTATATACCTTCTGAAAAGACCCTAGAATTCCAAAAGTCACACAATTACATAAACTATCTGAAGCTAAATCACACCCTTGTTAGAGCACCAGAAAATCATAGTTGCTGTAAACCACCTGAAGCAGTCCCATATTCCACACCTGGGATTAAAAGGAAAATATATTCTTATGATATATCTGTGGTTTTTTTTTTTTTTAAAGAAACCAAAATTCCAAAATTGTCACTTCAGATGTATGGGGTATATAAGGACACAGTAATGCTACTAGCTTATTGTAATGCCTCCAGGAAGTGATACTAGTGTCTCCCTAATCTCCTTTTCACATTCTAATGATCACTCTGTGCCCTTTGAATATAGATATTTTTCCCAAAGTCATTGCCTTATTCTTGTGTGGAAACACATCACCACATTTCAGCCTCCCCATTGTTTCTTCTTAAGCTTTACAGAAGTGCCTCATAGGAGTCTATCTATAGACAAGGGGCTCTAACTAGATATTTTTGCTTCTACTTAATTAGCTAAAATCTTAAATGAGAGTGATCAGGATACTAAAATCTTGGTGATCCTACTATTAACATTTTTATCACAGAATTCCCATTTATTTCAATCTTTTCACTCTTGGATCAATGCCAATCTCCTTGCTTTGAAGGAAAAAAAAGAAAGAAAAGAGATCTCTAATTCAGCAATATTTTAGAAAGAAAGAATATCACTTAGTATATAATTTAGTCGATGGCTTTTTGGAAGAAGAAATAATTGCAACTCTTAATCCTATTTTACTAAGTTCTAATTTATTCTTTCAGAAACACCACAAGAACCAGGTTGCTGAGCCAAGCTGGATAAAGGCTAGATCTAGCTGCTGGTGGTATCAGAAATACATCTATCACTAGGAGGGCCAGGAACAAAAAAGTGAGGAGGAAAGGGAATAACATGGAGGCCTAGCATTTGGAGAGTCTAAGAAAGTGTGTGTGTGTGTCTGTGTGTGTGTGTATGTATGTGTGTATGTATGTATGTATCCATATATGTATGTATGTGTGTGCATATGTATGTGTGTGTACATAGAGAAGATGAAGGAGACAAATGCCCATGAGAGGAGGCTGATAGACTAAAGAAACAGTCCATAGACCGGAAGTAGAATCCTGGTGGGAAGGAAGTTACTTCAAAAATGGTTACTTTAATGAACTGGAACTTCAGTTTTCAAAGGGTCTGAATATGCCTTATTTGTATGGATCTTTAAGATTGACTTCTGAAGGTATAGATTTCTTAAGCATGGTGAAACTATGCTTTTCTCCCCTGGTGAAACTGCAATTACATACTACCTTTTACTATTGAACTTAAAAGTCACTTAACAGATATCTATAATTTGTAGGTCATTGTGGAAAGAGTAGGGACAAAGAGGATCCAATTCATCCTTGTACTTCACACATACTGAGGGCCTCTGAATCGGTCTACACATAGCATGGCCCTCCACCTATATCCCAGAAGTATGAAGGCTGAGGCAAGAACTGAGGCAGTGGGGTCCTTTCTTCAAACTGCTTCCCACAAAGGCATTAGGAGAAGGAGTCCCAGGAATAGTCTCAGCAAGAATGCCCAGGTCTTCTGAGCTGACATTCAACTAGGCAGTTTCTTTTCTGACTGACATACACATTGGAATTCTCCAAGTGACACTGTTACTAGAGATGTTTCATTTCTTTATAAGATTAGGTGTTCTAATGAGGTAATATTACAAAGAATTGAGTGGAGTTCACGAGAATTAACCAAGAAACCTCCCTAACAGATCTCACATTTGGAGTCGAGGAAGGAACTCAGATTTCCACAGTTTCTTTGAAGAAAGAAACTTTGGTTTGGGACTCACAAAATCAACAAGAACATGCATAGAATCTCAGACTAGACTCTGTCTACTGTAGACCATACACTCTCCAGAGGAAGTTTTTCCCTTTATACCTGGCAAGAACAGATGAACAAAGGGAAGACTGTTTATTAGTTTCTGTGGAATCATATGACAAATGAAACTCAGAGTGGTGAAGACTTTGGCTCAATGGCACGTGGTAAAATAACTGCAAGATGAGGGAAAATTTCAGGACTTGAAAGATTGATTATATCCTGTTGACTCAAACAAGGACAACAGTGTTTGCATGCAGGAGCCTGTTTCCTCTCATTCCCAATCAACTGCCTAGTGGTGAGGCACAGAGCCCATCTCATTTTAACTCAAGCTGTTGGTAGCTTTGTATTCTGGCAGTTCCCGTTAGTACTACGTGAAGAAAGGTTCCCTCGCTTTTATCTTGCTTTCCCTTTTTGTCTGAAGAGGCAAGGAGAGCTTTCAGAGTACTGCTGTGTGCCTAGGAGCCCAGGACAAAAGATTACAAGTGGCTGGCCATGCTGGGCAGGCTGCTCTACTTCCCTCTTGCTCCCCAACCCCTAGCCCCATGAAGTTATTTATGATGTCAGGGTGTTTCTTTTTTATTTAGAAAGAAAAAAAATAGCCTTGTATCAGAACAAGAGTGATGATTCAACAGGACTGTTTAGTGCCAAATGACTTCCTGTAAACACATCTTTAACCGTGTTTCTTACAGCAGCAGAGTTGCAAGCATACAGCAATGCTACCCAAAATGCTCCTCTGTATTGGTAGCCTTACATTCTGGCAGTTCCCTCCTAGCTCACTCCTAGCATAGCCCAAGATGCCTGGCTTTCCTGTGGTCTTGAATGCTGGCTTGGTGAGCCCAAACTATACTACTGATCCACAACTAGGGTGTGTGTGTGTGTGTGTGTGTGTGTGTGTGTGTGTGTGTGTGTGTGTGAGAGAGAGAGAGAGTGGACTGGGGGTAAGATAGTGGGTAATGCAATTTTGATTGGATCATTTTTTAGATGATATAAATATTAGGGTTTGGGGCAGTGTCATACATCAGAAGATCATCATATTTAGGAATGTAAATAGCATTGAAACATATCTGCTTTAATCCCTTCCTGTCATAGATAAGGAAGCTGAGACTCAAATCAATTCAGTAAGGATTTATTGACTTTTCTGTTGTGTGTAAAGGATTGTGTTCAGCCTATGTGGCCAAATGACTTTTTCAGAGACTCTCAACTTACTAGCAACAGCAGAATGCTAAATGGCTTCACTTTCTTACAGATTTTCCTGTCACTACTTTAAAATTTGAATGTTGTCATAATTGTCTTGCTATGTAGAATTGGAGGGGGGAGGACAAACAGACAAAGGGATGGGGTGAGTGTAGCTAGAAGAGGTATAGTGCATATAAACTGGAGATAGTAAACCAGGGTTGCTGGCATTTGCTTAGGGTTACACAGACTTTGCTTACATTTCCAGTCCCTCTACCTACTGTACAACCTTGACTTAACTTTACAGTCATTTCCAGATTTATTTTGTCATATAAAAATATTTAATAAATATTCTTAAAGCTCAACTTTAAAGAGTGTATGCAGACTCACGGATGGTTTATTTTATTCAACACGTGTGTGTGTGTGTGTGTGTGTGTGTGTGTGTGTGTGTGTGTGTGTGTGAGAGAGAGAGAGAGAGAGAGAGAGAGAGAGAGAGAGAGAGAGAGTTAAACACAGGGTCTCATATAATCTAGATAAGCACTTTACCACTGAGGTTTAGCCATAGTTTAATTTAAAGGTATGGCCCAGGCTTACCTTGAACTCGCAAACTTGCCTAACCCTCTTCAGTATTTGCTTGCTGGTATGAATAACCATAGATGGCTCTTTAATATGCTTGGAAGTTTTGGGCCTTTCTGACTCTAGAAGGACTACTCTCTCTGTCACAGTTCCATTCAAAGCCCATACGCCTATCACCTTTCTTGTTAGGCTTCCATATTTCTGGCTACTATTTCTCTAACCCTATCATCCCATCCACAAGTTCTCGACAATGGGGTTAGTGTCCTTTTGTTCATAGCCCACAGGAATTACTTACACTAGCCAACCTTAAGCTATTTTTCTCTCCTGCTTTCATTCTTTCCAAGAAGCCAGAGTAAAGGTTATTGCTTATATCCTCCCATTTCTCTGCCTCCTAACCAGCCCTGGTGCCTTCCACATGTCCATGGGTTCTGTGTTCTCATCTCTGGAAATCTGTGAGAAACAAGTACATCTTCAATGGCAGCTCCCCATGACATGGCATTTCAAAATAGGAAAAATAATGTGATTTATACCGCAAATCATAGAGTGTTTCACAAAGCACCTCATATGTAGAGGCCCCAGTAACCTTCATATATCAAGAGATTCCCATGGGATACTGTGTATAAAGTCCCTGTATATCCAGATATGAGTAATATTTATTTCTGTTTTTCAAGAGTCTAATCACAAAGAATTGTCAGAATGAGGTGAAACATGGAATTTTTTTTTCTCTGACAGGAGGAAGACTTTAAATTAATGTTTCTCAACCTGTGGGGTCAAATGTTAGATATCCTGCATATCAGTTATTGGCATTATGATTTGTAACAGTAGAAAAATTACAGGTACAAAGTAGCAATGAAATAATTTATCATTTGGTAGTCACTACTATATGAGGAACTGTATTAAAGGATTGCAGCATTAGAAAGTTTGAGAAATGCCGCTTGCAAGGATGGACAAACAAATACTCAAATAAGGTTTTCTGAAAAATAGCCCAGGGCTGAGTTTTCAGTGGGACCCATGACTTTGGGGTTCACCATGGCCTGTCTGCGGAAGAGGAGACAAAACATGCTTGGATGCCCTGACACAGGCCCTACCAGCTATCACTTAATATCTGGATTCTATTCATGTGCTACTTGGGAAAAAATATTCATTTCTTTCTTGGCTCCTGTCTACATTCCATATTCATTTATTTTCAATAAACAGTTTCAGATTCTTCATTCTTCCCCTAAAGCTTACAAATAAATTTTTCTGTCTTGCCTTTCTTGCTGCATTTACATAAAAGCCACAATGAAATATTTATAGCAGTAATAGAAATCTTCAAGAAAACAAAATGTTCTTAGAACTTATGTGGCCTTAACCCTGTGCTAGGGAGCACAGTTCATCAGGTTCACAAGCTCTCAGACTGCATGATTACTTAGGAATGTGTGGTGAAGGTACCAGGCATACCAACAATTGTTGAGATTGGGCCAGTTAGGGTGTTGACATGACTTTACTCACCAAAGTCTTTTAGGCTACTTTCTTTTGTTACCATGAAAATAAAGAGATTTACTGCTAACTTTTGAAGAAATTGTATGCATTCTATGAAACTTTATTATTTTGGAATATTAAAAGAGTGAAATTAATGTTAGAGCAAAATATGGCTTCATGAAAAATTTGAACAGCAATGTTTTACAAAGATCACATCTTAGTCAGTTGAGTCCTGCATGCCCATGCAAGGGATGAAGTGACATGGTTCCTGTCCCTGCAATAGAGCCAGCAGCGCTTAGGATTTCCATGAATGCTAATGGCTGCTGTGGGTGTTAAGCTCATTTGTATAATAGTATATATATTTTCATATTCCTTCTTCAAGGAATGTCCTTTCTGCCAAGGTTAATGGTTCCATCATAATCAGAGACAGCATGAGTCTGGGAGTCAAGATCGTGTCTCATGTCTCAGCAAAATGGTGAACACTGGTAAGACCTTCAGGATAGCCCTTAAGGCTGTGGGAAGGAACTCTGAAAACACGAGTTCAAAAATATATAATTTCTTCACTATGTAAAAATAAGGATGCAATATGAACTCTATAAGGAGCTTCATGGACATAGGAGAGCAGAGGCAGCTGCATTATGAGTCAGCTTGTCAGAAAGATACAAAGGCAGGCAGATTCCCGAGTTCAAGATCAGCCTGGGACAGAGTAAGGTTAGGTCCAGTGTTGTAGGAGTAGCAATCTCAGAGAGAGAGCCAACCCAGCTGACTTATTGTCTGTGCTTATATAGGTAAGCAGATCTCTAAATTCATTTGCAAGGCTAAGATTAATAAGAAAAAAGAATGCACCTGCCGTCTGTTTCTATGAATCAGGGGGCTTGGGTCATGGAATGCTGGTTCATGGGACTATCAAAAGGGAAACTGGAGTAAATGACTGAATTGATATACTCATAAAGACTGGGCCTTTGTCTTTGAGAACCGAGATATCTGAATGAGTTGTCTGGAGTTATCCAGAGAAAGCTACCTTGAACAAACACAGGCTGTCAGTTTGTGCCCCACAATTGGACTTGGAACCATTTTTGCTGCTCTCAAACACCCTTTCCCTTAGGAATCCCTCTCCAAGTCAAGGCTGGTCCTTGGCACAGTTGGAAATACATTCAAGACAAGAGAAAATAATTCCTCCCTTTACTCATCAAAGAGGTAAAGAGCATATTCTACAATATATTCAGTCTACAGTACTAACTCAGGGCACTTCCTTACTCCCAATCTATTTCTACCCTAGTGCTCATTAATAGAAATTAATATTAATAAGCTGAATTTTTTAAGTTGATAAAAATAGGTTATTTTGTAATATAGCATAAATGTGAAATGCTTGGTACATGAGAATTTATTTCTTAATGCTTAGAAGTAAGAGAAAGCTTTAATTTATGGCCTGTTTGGTAAATAAACATTTCTTATTTAGGTTGTCATTTCTTTTATCCTGGAAAAGACAGATTTTGAGTCTTCTCAGTCCACCCAGTAGCAGGAGATGACCACCATGATAGTGCTACTGAGTCAGTGTTATACAGACTCAACAGGCTTTGCTGAAATATTGGTGTCTGCAATATTTCTTGGGTCTCAGGAAAGACAGGATCAGGAGTCTCTGGGTGGTTTCTAGCATTCCTATCTTCAGATAAGGTGAGAAGGGTAAATATGGAAGTCCTGAGAAGAGGGACAGAAAATGCTGACTTCTGATGTGCTGATAAAACAGTGTCTAGAACTTCTCAGACCACTCTTTCCAATTATCTATCTCCTACTTTTTACCCTCTCCACACCCTACCTTCAGCCTTCCTTTATAACATATAAGGAATTCTTTGATCTCATTGGAAATATAGCTGCTCCCATCTAAGGCTTGTTCTGTATTCAGCTTGAGCAGTTTCTGAATGCTCTTTTCTGTGTTGGGGATCACTAATGAGGTGTACTGAGGAGAGGGCAGCTGGGCATCTACCTGAGCAGAAAGGTCATACTTCTAGAAATGCCAAGGGACTGGTCATTAACAGGCTATCTTTCTAGGAGGCAGCCATTGTGGTTGGAAGGAAATGACTATGAAGCTTAGGATGAGTGTGAGCAGAAACAATTTTGGCACAAGCTCTAAGGAGATGGAGTCAGTGAATTATTACACTTCCCTTTGTTCTGTGGCTTTTGGTAGATGGAACACAGAACTAGCTGAGTTATCCTGGACAGTGTAGGAGAGCTTAAGTGATGAGCTCTTACTCCATTTCCTTGATGTACTTCAGTAGAGCATTCAAACTGTCCTCTATGGGATAAATACTTTAATATACTTTCCCACTGTCCTCAAGCAATAAATTTGACCTTTCCAACACAAACAAAAATGACACAAAAATAATCATTATTTGTTAGCTATCTTTTCTCACATAAGGTAATGTGGCATATTCTTTTTTTTTTTTTTTTTTTTTGAGCTGGGGACCAAACCCAGGGCCTTGCCATATTCTTTAGACTCTAAATGCCTGACTTTAAATCCCAGCTCTGCTATTTATTGGTTGCATGAACTTGATCAAATTATCTAATCTGTTAATCTTATATGACAGACTTTTCCTGGGAATGGACACACACACACACACACACACACACACACACACACACACACACACACACAGAGTTTTTATGAGGAACACTAACAGGAATATATATGAGAGGTCACTTATAGGGGCGGGGATGACTCAAAAGCATCTGCATCGTTAAAACACTTACCCTAACAAAGGTGACAGTTAACAAAAGCTGCATCCTTAGAGTTCTCTGCACAACTTATAGGCAGCTAGACAAGCCCAAGACTCTTTTGTAGGCAGCTTGACTGGTCAGTCTTAAGTTTACTGTTTCTATAATTCTGGGGATGGGATCCTTTGAATCTTGAAAGTTTCAGCTTCCTCAGACATGTGAAATTCATTTACTCCTTGAATGGCATGAGCCTCCATTTGCCTCCTGGAAAGAACATTTCAATTTAGAGGAAACACTGTATGCTTCTGATTGAGGACACTCTTCCTCGTAGAGTTGATGTGAGAATCAGCACATGTAGCATGCTTACAATATGGTCCGCAATGACTACATTAATTGCAATGACTATTTTATATGTTCCTCACATCAATCCTGAAAGGAAAGTTTTAGCCCAATAACATGGTTTAGAAACTAAAACTTCCTCAGGTTCAAGATCCAATGGCTAATAATTGAGAGAGGTAGTTCCTTTGCTATTATTTTGTGCATACATTTTTTTTTTGGTCTGGAATAAGCTCTCTATCTACTCTCTAACTTGCCTTTGAGAATTAACATCAAAGTAGACCTCATGTAGGAAGTCTTTCTCCTCTGACCTATGGCTCCTCTATGGCTGTTATACGGTATAAAGCTTGGCTTTTAAAAAATATCTATCCCCATAGGAAACCTTGAGCTTTTTGAAGCTGAGTCAATGTATTTTAATATTGTTGTCCTCTAGTGCAGAGCTTCAAGATATTAAGAATTCAGCAAAGGGCTATAAGAATGACCCTCATATAAAGAATCATTATCGCCCCAATGCCTAAGCGCTGAATTCTTGAATTAGATTCTCATTAATAGACATCAAGCCTCAATTGTACTTTATACACCAAATGAAGGATCCTCTCAAAGATCACTCTGTCATGTAGTCAATTATGGTTCTTAGACCTTCCTTGGGCCAAATACAAGTTCCATTCTCTGTAGTTGAGGCTCTCAAAATGTACTAAAATAGGTATATGGTTCTTGTGACAAATCAAGACTTCTGTGCAATGCATTCTTCTTACTTCTCTAAACCTGGGGAGGGGGTGTCTTATTTTCATTCTAACACTAGCACTAACACAGGGGTGTACAATGTACAAACTTGCTTTCCTATATATTACATCATTATGCTTCTTGCTAACCATAGTATGTTGGTAATCATTCCTTCTCTGTTTTCTACAGAAAAGTACTGTAATAAAAAGTCCTGATGAGCTGGACTTCAGCTGGGGTCTCACCTGGCTCATTTACTAGCTGTATATCTTTAAGTAAGTTAACCCTGTGCATTTCAGGAATCATTAGTAAAAGGGCATTTTAGCCATACTAGATTGAAGCTGCAGTTTGACTCCATCCTTCAAGTTTCAGAGATGTTTCAATCTTGCTATAAGATTGAAATGGAAAAGACATAATGTTAATGAAAATGGGAAATGCTACAAATGATTAAATTGTGCAGTATGGAACATTGATCAAGGAACCAAATTGGTTTAATGGAGTGCACTGGAAACATACTTTTCCCACAAATAATATATTGATGTTAGCATAATTTTACTTAAAATATTTGTAGTTAAAATGCATTTGAAGGTCAACATGGAGTGAAGGGAGAAAAACAGAGCCCAAAGTTTGATCCCACTTGCCTCCTGAGAACACCTTCAGGGACTTCACATGCAATATCATTTAATCATCACAAAAATCCAGGGCATAGAATTGTCATATGGTCCCATTTTACAGAGGCAGCATACAACTTGGCTCTGCCAAGTATTGCATTCCTCTTGATACCATCCGTATCATAATCTATCATCAGCTTAGTGCCTCTCTACTGACATTGTTTGAGTTTTCAGCCACATCAAATCAATTGTTATTTGGATATTGAAATTTCACAAAGGCTCATGTATTAAAGACTACTTCCTTGGATGGTCCTATAGGAAGCTGGGCCTTGTAGGAGGTCATTAGGTTATTGAATGTGCACTTCTGAGGGGGTTGTGGGACCCTCATCTCTTCCTTTTGCTCCTTGGCTTATGAGATAAGACAGTTTGTCATATACATGTGACATGGAGTGCTGTCTATCAAGAGATTTTTATCTGTGATAAAATCTGTGAAATGAGTAGATCTTGAGCTGAGAATCTTAGTTACTCTTCATATGTTACTGATGTAGAGTGTCTAGATATAGTAACCTTAAGTTGACCAATACCAAGTCTAAACTGGTTGCCAAGATCTGCAAACCATTTCTTAACCCGATCCCAACGTCTTTGCTCGTTTGTCCTACCTTTTCACTTTCTCTACTAACTTCTTGTGGTTCCTGCACATAGGGACATCTGCCTGTGTCTTTTTCTGACACTATTTCCAGAATGTTCTTTCTCTACATGGGTTTCTGTTCTTAACCACCTACCCCTTTTTCAGGTAGCAGCCCCACCTTGTCACATCTATTTTTCTTATTTTGATATTTTATATTTCTTCTTTACTGTATGTGTTTGGTGGGTTTTTTTGTTTTTTATTTTTTGTTTTTGTTTTTAGTGAATATGATCTTGTGGGGATTTCTGAGAGGAAAGGGGTTATCTCTATCTGTTCATTGCTTTGTCTCTAGGGACTGGGGCAGCATCTGTCTCACACATGCTTTATAGGTAGTTTTTTTAATTAATAAAGAAAAACAAACAGGAGTTTTTTTAATTGTATATTTTATTTACATTTCAAATGTAATCTCCTTTCCTTATTTCCCCTATGCAAGCCCCCTATTCCATCCCCTGTTATCCTGCTTCTAAACAAGGGTGCTCCCCTATCCACCCATCCACTTCTACCTCACAACCCTAGCATTCCTCTACACTGGAGCATCAAGCCTTCACAGGACCAAGGTCTCCCCTCCCACCGATGACAGATAAGGCCCCTTCAGTTTCTTCAGTCCTTCCCCTAACTCCTACATTGGGGTCCTACATTGATCAGTTTGATGGTTGTCTACAAGCATCCACATCTGTATTGCTCACTATCTGGCAGAGCCTCTCAGGAGACAGCTGTATTAGGCTTCTGTCAGCAAGGACTTCTTGGTATCAGAAATAGTGTCTGGGTTTGAGGTCTGCATGTGGTATGGATCCCCAGGTGGGGCAATCACTGGATGGCCTTTCCTTTAGTCTTTACTTCACTCTTTGTCCCTGTATTTCCTTTAAACAGGAGCAATTCTAGGTTAAAATTTCGGAAATGGGTGAGTGGCCCCATTCCTCAACCAGGGCGGGGGCCTGCCTAACCTCTGCATATAGTCTGGACAGGTTCTCCCTCCCCTTTGCATGGTCTTTCATCTAATGTCATCCCTGTTATTAGTCCCTATGATGCTGATGTTTGTTGCTTAACACATTACAGATCTCATTCCTATTGAGAGGATCATGGATGTGGCATGCTCTGTCTCCCAGGTGGAAATTGACTCAATTGAATAACCAGAAGTTTAGTTTCTCACTGACAAAATTGGCTATCTTTTCTCTGCAAATTAAACAACAACAACAACAACAAAAGAAACAATAAAAAGGATAATAAATGAGGCATGTCAACTCGTAAGGAAAGAAATAAGGATGGGAGACTAGAGAGAAAAGTAAATATCAATTGAAATGATAGAACAATATTGAAACAGCACAAGATCCTTTATTCTGTGCAAGGTAAAAAGGAGTAAAAGTTTAAAAAAAAGAAGGGGTCTTCGTTAGGAGAGGAAGAGGCACAGAAAATTGGAAGTCAGCCTAGTGACCTTCACTTGGATTTTGAAATATTTATTTGTATAATTGAAATTCTAAAGAGGGGCATAAAGGGACAAATCACAGATTCCCTGAACACATTCTGAGAGAGGCTGTAGTTTTTGGGATTCGTGGGTCACTTGCCATCATTATGTGAGTCCACTCTGACCTGGCTTACAAGTGGCATTTTCAGTGTGTTCTGGGTCATCCCATCCTCTCCACATGCTTAGGCATCTCAAGAAGACACAAAAGTTTTGTATCGCAAACCAGCCACTGTCTGAAATCTTCTGTGAAAGAAAGAAAGAAGAAGATGCTTAGGCTACCCAGGACATGCAGACAGGAAGAGATAATGTGAAGAGTTATGCAGTGCCAAGAAATAATTTGCTGTATGGTTATAGACATATATGAAAGACCAAGAGAAAGAAACTTCTGGAAGTAAGGAGGCAGCAGGAAGAATCTGACAAGGAGTGCCAGTGGCCAGCTGTCTTGAGGCAGGACAGTCCTGCTGATAGAGATATCTTTGGTTCTTTAAAATATTTAAAAGTAAATAACAGAATACATGTTATAGTTTTTCTGGAAAGCTTCCTGTAAGAGGTTGTGGGGGTATCAAGCATATCTTCTATCTTGGCATGGTTCATTTGAAAAATGCCGAAGGAACACAGAACCTTATCTCATCCTGTAAGCAACTCATTTATCATGTGTCTGTACTTCTCAAGCTAGGAAACAAGCATCAGTGGGATGGGTATTGAATGGTGTTATTAGCATAACATGCAAGCTAATAATGATCATTATTATTCTCATTACTCTGTAGTGATGGAAATCAAACCCTGAGTCTCTCATGTGATTGGCAAGTACCTGGGAACTATATCACAGTCCTAGAATGGTTTTTAAATATACACATTTGAACCCAGATCTCTCTGAGATCTGATTTATTCTGTTTTGTTCTGTCTGATTATTTTATGGATCATAATTGTTGGGACCCGGATGCTCACTATTGTTTATAGAATAGGAACCTGGTTATTGTTGCTTTTGTTGGAGCCCCTATTAAGGCCTGCTAAAGCATTGCTTCTGCCTTCTCTCTGTTTCAATCTTCCTGCAATTTCTGTACTTGATAAAGTGTAACTTTGAGATAGAAAGGAAGCCTGGGAAATGTGTAGTGCAGGCTCACACCCCTTTTTTTGTGTCATGCAGGAATTCCAAAACCAAAAACCAAAACCAACCAGCCAACCAAACAGCAGTAGCAACAACAACAATAGGTAAAAATGTAGCTTTGAGGCAGATAACTTCAAAGAAATAAAAAAAAAGTTTTCAGCTATGGGACATTGATGTTTGTGTAGTTAGCTTTGGTAAGCTTTGATGGTCAATAGAATAGTCTACTACATGATAGTGGTCCCTTCCTTCTTGTTACTAGTGATCTAGTCACTCTCTGCATGAATTTGTGTTCTTCCAAAAATCCTTATATTGAAATTCAATCCCTATTAATGGTGGTCCTAAGAGCAAGGATCTTTGTAAAGAGATCACATATATTTAGGTACCTATTAAAAAGGCTTGAAAGTTCCCTGGCCACCATTTCTTCATTTGTTTGTGGATGTAGTCTCATCCAAGGGACTAACAGTGGGTTGCAACCTCAGAAATGAGAATAGCCCCCACAAGCTACCACATCTACCATCTTCTTGATATTGGATTCTAGAACTTCAAAACTGGAAGAAGTTATTTATAAGTCATTGTTTTGGTACAGCAGCCAGAATGGACTAAGACTCCTATTTGCATGGGACTAGTAGAATCTCACACCCAAATATGAGGTGGATCTGCTGGGCTCAGCCTGGCTCTGGGGTCTGTTTAACAAGTGGTAGTAGAGAAATATAGTGCACTCTGGTGATTCTGCTGCATGGTCAGTTGATGGGAAGGTCTTCCTCCCTGCAAAAGTAATGGCAAGCTATGCATTTTTCTTTCATAATACCTGTTCAGAACACTAAACACCCATTCCTGCTGCTGGCAGTTGTTCTAGATACCTGGAATCAGAAGCAAAATTTGTAGTGTTCCTGGCCAAAGAGTTTGGAAATAACTAATGTCCTTTACAAAAACCTGGGTCATTAAATTAACAAACCCCAAAGTCCATCTCCCTTCATTTTTTATGATATGCACAGATACATTTTCTTATTTTTAAATTGATTTAAATAGATGTGGAGTTTTTACTCGAGGCTGAAATTATCATAATAGATAAACATATTCAAACCTATAACTATAATAGTGCTGCTGATTTAGTTTTCTTCAATAAATGTCCCTAATGGAACATAATGGTGTAGAGTTGCTTCTAACACATTAGAAAGGGTACATAACACATAGAAAGAGTTTTAGGCAGGTCTGTGTTCTCATGGCTTATTATACCCACTACCATGTTTAAAATAATACCATCAAAATAAGTAAGAGGTAAATATATTTTAACAAATTTGAAGACAATGAAAATTTACATTGTAATATGCCCCAGACCATAACACAACTGACTCACTCACAATGGGACTACTATCCATCCCATAGAACCCAGCATGTAGGCAGTAATACCCACTAAAACAGAACAAATACCTAATCCATCAAAGTCCATAGTTCTGGGGAAGTTCCTCCAGGTACTAACCTTGCTTTGCAGCTTCTCTAGTTCCACTTTGAGCTAACTGTTCTTGCTTACTGAGGTGTATCAACCCTGGATATAGTGGCCATGCTTAAAAGCTCACCCTGAGAAAGGCTTGGATTGCACTGGGGTCTTAAACACCCAGTATTGTTGCAGGTTGACTAACAAAGACTTTCTTTGGATTAAACTCACACGCAAGTAGTCTTATTTGGTGAATAACTCACAACAACATTCACCTGGGGAACTATCTATTCACTGAGCAGAATGGAAGTGAGGGGTGCTTTCTTTGAGCCTTCTTTGAAATATGAGAGGAAGATTTTCTTTTATTTGCAAAAAAGTTTTAAATTAACAGTTAATAAAATTTCCCCCCTTCCTTTCCTAAAACATATACCCCTTCACTTTCTCTAAACTTCATGGCCCTTCTTTCTTTATCATTGTTACATCGGTATATAAATATATAACTTACTGACTATATATTATAGACATGTATATAATATATATGTATGTAAATGTATAGCTCACTGAGTATATATATATATGTGTGTGTGTGTATATAACTGTATAACTTACTAAGTCTGTATATATACATGTATGTATATGTATATAAATGTATAATTACTAAGCCAACTTAATGTTGTTTGTATCTATAAGTTCAGGATTGATCATTTGGTATTGGATAATCTATTAGGAGCTCATCACTGGGAAAGACTAATTCCACTCCTCTCAACAGTTATTAATTTTCTGTAATCTCTTCATCTGGTGGCAAGATCTCATCTTCCCACATTAGCATGTTTATTGATACTGTCCTTGTCTGGTCTTGTTCAAGCAGCCATATGTTGAGGTATTGTGGGGCAAGTGGACAATGCCACCTGCTGTACTCCCGTGTTGCCTGGATACCAAGGGGATTGGGAACCACAACAACCATTCCAGAACTGGCTGTTTCCCACCAAAAATAAAACACAAACTGAGGACCCCCATTACAGACTGCTGTGCCTCCCTGAGTGGTTAACTGGCAGTGATGCTCTGGGCACCCAAGGAGTGAGGCAGACACTCCTCAGCCCAGTGTCGGTAAAGCTTTTTTATAATTTCCAGGAGTGAGAATCTTGCAGAAGACTTCCTAGTCCTATGGCTCTTACAATCTTCACATCCCCTCTTCATCAGTTTGCTGAGCCTTAAATGTGGGGGTTTGCTATAGACTGATCCACTGGAACCAGGCAAATATCTCAGGATTAGTTATTCTCTGCAGTTTGACCAGCTCTGGCTTTCTGTAGTGGTCTCTGTCTGCTGTAAAAAATGCTTCTTTGATGAGGGACGAGAGCCACATGTATCTGTAGGTGTAAGGATTTGTGTTTAGCATGCAGTTGGGAATAATGATGGTTTAGTAAAATGGCAGCAATAGGTTCTCCTCTAAGATCCAGAACCTCACTATCCATTGGTAAATGGCTAGGTTTCCAGTGTCAGGCACAATTCCCCTCTGTTGAGGAGACCTTAAATTCAATTAGATGTTGTTGGTTCCCACCAAGATGTGAGTGTCACTACTTTACCTTAAGTTATATCTTTTCATTTTGCTCATTGTTGTGGTTCACAGGTGTTACAGCTGGGTAAGAGGTTTTCAGGTCAGATGCAGTTATATTGGGAAGAATGTTTTTTAAATAGTTCTGGATGACATAGCTAGGATGAAGCTGGCTAAACTTTTGTGGCGAAATTTTACACATAGAATAATAAAGTTTAAAAAATGAGTAGGACTTCTTATAGACTACAAGACAAATTCTTGACATTGGACTAAAACACCTCCTCGGGAATGTTTGAGAGGAGAGTCATGTGGGAAAGGATTGAAAATAGTATCTGAGGATGTTCGATGAGGCTGCATGATTTCACTCTCCTGTTCACCACAGAGCCTAGGAAAGACACTGTTGCCTGTCAGTCTCCTTGAAGATAAATGCACAACAGGCAGCTTGTCTTCATCACATGAAGTTCAAGTTCAGAGCTGCTACTGTTTGGAAATGATAATCTGTCTTGTAGAGAAACATGAGACTTAGATTTTCCACAAGCCTTCCCTTAAACCTGATCATCTAACAAGTGCTAAAGAGCGGATGCAGAGCCCAGACAAGGGGTCCACAGCTCATGCCTCCAAGCCTGCCTGTAAGTTAGTGTAAGACCAACAATTAAAATATCTTAAGATGAGCATTAGACCCAGTAGGAGGAGCTTCTTTGTCTAATGACCTTTCCCATAGAAAGATAGCAAATACAATGGGCTGGCCTCATAAATCATACCTCCAGCGAGCAACCACACAGCCAATCCCACTGTTTGCATATTCAAATGTCACCCTGATCACCGGAGAAAAGACAAAACACTTTTTTTCCTCTCAAAAATGTCAGCGTGGCTGGATTAGAAAAGATAATTTGGAAGTACTTCTAGACAATAATTACCTCTGGCACCTATCTGCAGTGTACTTAACGAATGGAAAGAGGATTTTTTTAATTTTAAAAAATTATGATTATTACAGTAATTAATCAGCTGCTCCGTGACAGCTTCCTTGAGGGGGGAAAGGCGTCGCAAAGGCCGTTATGTTTCAGTAGGGCGCCTTGTTGATCTCACATCGAGTATGCAAAATATGTCTCGTTATTATTAGCTGCTAAAATGCTTCAGCAGTAGAATTAGCCTCCATTTCCTAAATAGCCAGGGAACTTTCACATTTCACAAGTGGAAGAGAGAGAAAAAAATCCCTAATCCCAAACGTTGGTTGAGAAAAATTTTTCAGACTTGCTCAGTTGTGGTTGTTAAACCAATCTCTTGCTCTTAATTATATGCGAGAGGTTCCCAGTTCTAATTACAGGCCTTGGGGAAATAGCCATCTCCCCAAACCAATAACGCTTCATGTTCGATTCCAGTCTTTTGTGTTTAATATGCCCTAGATTTCAGCTCCCCTGGATGATCTCTGAGTTCTGAGTTTTCCACTTCAGTGCCCACCACACTGCGTGGAGCAGGATTAGAAGACTCACTTTCCCCAGTGACTCTTTTAGAACACCTCTTGCTATGGCACAAACCCTCTAGCTTCAGACAGCCACATTAGAGGCAAAGTGGCTTCTGGTGCATTCTTCCATATTCTGAAGCTTGGTGCTCTCTATAACTGGGTCAAAACCTTGGAGTTAGGTGTGAAGGCAGACTGGTGGTGAGGCTCACTGTCTCAGTCTGGGGGCAGAGGGCTTCTAGAGGTCAGCTATCTCTGAGTGTGCCTTTCTGAGCAGTGTATGCCACTAAAAAGTGGCAAGAGCTGGCTGGAAGCTCAGATGCAGAAATTTCACACTGAGGAGGAACCAGTGGAGGATGCTTATCCAGAGCCTTTGGATAAGCAGGGGGCCTGAGACTTAGCAAGGGAGAAAGATTCTCTCCTATCACAGGGGCAGGTAACAGTTTGAATAAGATGCTGCATAGCTTTCTATATACAACAGAGGTGGTACCAGGAAATGTCTCTTTGAACTGAATCATCATAGACTCAAATTACAAGGTTACCATCCCGGATCAAGAGAAGGCAAATAATCATGAGCTAATTTACTATTCCTGATCCTGAGCCCTTTACTTCTTCTGTTAACAGAATTTTGCTTCATGGATCTTATTATACACTATTCAGTGATATTGTTAAGGAGGATTCCAGGTATAAAAACAAACTTGTTTCCATTGTGTAGATACATGTTATACAGTACTGTGCTACATAAGGACAATTACATGCAAATATACATTGTCTGTCTATTGATCACTGACCCCATGGTTAGCTTTAATTGTTAACTAGACCCATGGGTATGTCTATGGGGGGTTGAATTCATTAAGCTAATTGATGTGGGAAGACCCCAGATCACTGGTGCGAGGTCCTGAACTGCAGAAGAGTAGAGAAATCAAGCTGGGCATAAGCAAACCAGTGAGTGCGCATGCATTCATTTCCTTCTACTCTTGCCTATAGGTGTTCCAGTTGTTAGATGTTCCTGCCTTGACTTCTCTACAATAATGGGCTGTAACCTTTATCCCCTAACTTGCTTTTGTTAGGGTGTGTTTTATAACAGCAACAGAAATGAAGCCAAATACCCTGTGTCCTTCCTTCCTCTCACCCTCTTACTCATCCTTGTCCACCAGACAGTCTTACTTCTACTTTCCTGTCATATGCACATTCATGATTGCCTGTCTGTCTGTCTATCTATCTATCTATCTATCTATCTATCTATCTATCTATCTATCTATCTATTATCTACTATCTCTCTACCTATCATCTATCTCTATCATCTGTCTATCTAAAAATAGATATAGATAAATATATATCTATAGATATAGATATAGATAGAGTTAGAGGTAGAATAGATAGTGCCCAGAATCCAAAAGTGAGAAAAATGACATTTGTCTTTCTGATACCTGTTTAATTCATTTAATATGATTACCTCCAGATGCATCGATTTATCTGTACATGATACAACTTCATAACTTGTTAGACAGTGTCAGAGGTCACACAGCTGCCCTCTATATGAAGCCACTGCTTATTGTTTTGTACATAGTAGGTGCTCAGCTCAACATGGTTCAGAAAAATGTGTGAATGATCCCATCCTGCTTACCCTACCTTTCCTTACCCATCTGTATTCACATTTGCAGGCCAAGTACAGGATCTCCCTTCTCTGTTCTCTGCATCAATGGCTTCTGTGTCCACAGTCAGTGCATATAGGCTATAGACAGTCCCATGATCATGGACAGTTTACTAGTCAACTTCCCTCATGCATGTAATTTCTTGATGAGTCTTAACTCCAACTGGGAAGGTGCTGTTTGTGGTTTTTGTTTATAGGACCCTCAGTACCCGGCATGGGCTTAATTCAAGCAACAAACGAGTTCAGGTGGACTGCTGTGGACACTGTGGTCTTTTGTAAAGCATATGGTTGCACATATACATGGGCACTATTGGCCATATATTTTGTGTTAAAGACTTATCTTGCCAACTTTTAGGTAAGTAGTAGATCAAAGTTGACTGCTAAGAGACAGCTGTTCTTCAAGGAGACAGAGTGACTATGAGTCACAGTGAAATAACACACTAAATAGAGGCAAGGATCCATGTAGCACAGATCCAAGGTTAGTCAGTAAACAGGCATGGCTGTGTCAACATCAGTAGCATGGTAAAGCCTCTGTTTGAAGACTAGTATATTTCTAACTTGTTTCTGGAGTCAGTTTTCAAGAGCTAAATATATAGTCAGTTTCTGCCCTAGGTGATTAGAAACAGTGAAAGGGACAATTTAACATTGATTGGGGCACAGAAACCAATGAAAGTCAATAAATATGTAACAAGTGACTGAAACCAGTGACTTAACAAGTACCTAAAATTCTATTCCTTTGTCCTCAAGAAACGGAAAGAAGGATCTGTAAATTTAACCATATAAACATTAAAAACATTTGCATCACAAAAACGTAATTAAAAAACCAGCATATGCATACCACAGCTGAGAGTGAATATTCCTTAACAAAATATTCAACTTTTAAACTCGAGAAAAGGACTAAAAACTTGATAGAAAAATGTTAATAATAATAATAATAATAATAATAATAATAATAATGAGTAAGAGTGAGATTAGAGAAACAAAACAAAACAGCAATCAAAAACCAGCCCTGAGAGCCACTTCTCAGTTGTCTGACCTTTATGTTCTAAGGAATTGTCCAAATTAGATTAGCTAGTGGGAATATATGTGGGGAACATTTTCTTGATCATTAATTTGAAACAGGAAGGTCTCAGTTCACTATGGGTAGCACCATCCCTAGGTAGGAGGTTCTGGAGTATATCAGAAAGCTTGCCAAGAAAGCTAGAGGAAACAAACCAGTAAGCAGCATTCCCATATGAATTCTACTTCAAGTCCTGCTTGAGTTTCTGCTTTGACTCCCCTCAATGGTGGATTGTGAAACAGAGCTGTAAGCCAAGCCCTTTCTTCCCTAAATTGCTTAGAGTCATGTTGTTTATCATAGCAACAAACAGCAAACAAGGAGAGTCACCCAAGAGTTTCTGCATTTGCTGTCCTTTTCATTACAATGGAAGGCATCTCAGTTTAAGGCTGAGAACAAATTTTTGCCTCAGATCAACTTGGTTATTATTACCAGTTTTAATTTTTTCATATCCTTACATTACTTTGAAATGTAATACATGGTAATATTTTAACAATTTAGAAAATGCATACATTTTAATAAGAGCAAAAAAAAATCATCTTTAATTCCCCCATCCTGAAATTTGGGCTTATTTCCATCAAACATTTCCCCCATGCTTTTAAAACCTTATTAAGATCATTCTGTATATTAATGTAATTTTTATTCCCCTTTGTTGCTTAAGGATATGATTTTTCCATATCATTAAAAACTCTATGTAAATATCATTTTAATAGCTGTTCCACATTCAATGATATTAGAAATTTCATTTTTAAATTTGACTCCATGCCTAACATCAAAATGAATAATTTTACTTTTGAGGAGTGTTGCCGCCTGTCTCCATGGCTTGGTGACACTTGAAGATTCTGTTTAATATGTAACAAAATTGTCTTTCTCTCAAGCTATGGCCTCTATCCAAAATGGAACAAGAACTTTGCTGGATGATTCTAGCACTTTTCAGCATCACTCCTTTCTTGCAGCTTCTGACACTAATGTATACTTGTTTTTCTTGAGGATAAGCCAATAATGCCTCCAAGATGTCATTAAGGTCAGACATCCTAAGAGAAGGGAAGAGTCCCCAGTCAACTGCCTGTCTCTGCCACATAATATGCAGTGATTAGTAATCCATAATTTATGGCTCTAATTAATTCTTCATTTTATCATGGAGAGAGACTCACTCAAGCATGCCACCCAACAAAACTCAGAGATGGTGCATCTCTCAACCCTTGATCTCCTTGCTGGGAACTCATTTTGCAAAACCCATTAGGCTGACAGAAGAGCCAAAGCACTAGTAAGGGAGTCCCTTCCTTCTCTCTTGCTCTATCTTACTTCACAAAGAAACAGACTCATAGTAATCAAAGCCCACTGAGCCATTTAATAGAAGCCAAATCTCCTTCCACAATGGCCGTGGATCCATTTTTCTACAACTACATAGAAGGTCTTTCTATGTGTCTGGAGCCTGATGGGCGAGCGATTAGCCCTTAAGCTGAGAATCGCTGTTCATGGAATCTGCCCTTCTATGTGAATGATTAGGACTTTCTGAATACTAGGAACCAATTGATTCATTATAAGACAGTTCATGTGGTAGCTGCCACTGTGGCTAACCACAGTAGGTGTTCTGAAGGGAGGATACTTACTGTATCCCTACACCCTAGAGCATGTACAGTGTAGCAGTGTTGACTACACAAATTCCCATTTCACAGAGATAATACGTACCACAGTAAAATATAAATGTTTTCCATCCTGGCTTCATAGCACATATTCTTAATTCTCTCATGAATAAATCCATGAGCTGGAGAGATGGGTCAGTGAGTAAAAGAACTCACAGTGCAAATCTGTGAGTTGATTCAATCACTGGAACCCACATAACGATGGAATTAGAGAACTAACTTCCACATGTGTGCTATGGATTATACACACATGCACACACACAGACTCATACACAGACACAAACACATGAATACACACACAGTCACACACATGAATACACAGACACAAACTCATACACAAGAACATGTCTTTGACATCTTCAAAGGTTTGACTTTATTTTGCCCTTTGTAGAAGGATAAGTGTGACGAATGGGAAAAGGTTTTGAGTTCATGATGTAAGTGCGGACGCCAGTTGTTAATTATCACAGACATAAAGTCCTTGGAAAGAGACAGATATAGCTGGCTGGTTATTGGTAACTGATATAATGCCTATATTGTTATTGAAATGATTGTGGCTTGCTCTCAAAGAAAGCTCTGTTCCCCTCCACCCCCTCCTATACCTGCTCTACCCCTCCCCCAGTCCCACCTGGATTATCTAAGCCCCTTTAGGACAGTCTTTCAATCTTCAGACACCTTCACCTTTGGATGTAAGAAAGCAGTCCATCTCTGCGATCGTAGGACACACCCCCTTCCTCATGCATCATCTTTGTTTCTCTTCCCTCTCCACGTAATTTAATTTCATTTTTTCATGAATCTTTAGATTGATAAAAATGTTCTCCTCATCTCCAATCCTGCTGGAGCCTCAGACAGTGGCCTGGGTGGACTACGTGAGAGCAATACCCGGGGCCATGGCTGAGAGAGAGAGACATTATTTACATATTTATTAGAAATTCTGTCCTACTGGCAAGAGACGCTCACTTCTGACTTTAATTCCGATAAGTAAACAACCCCATTGGCAAGGAAGAGGGGGGAAACAAACCAGAATAGTTTGCACAAGATAATACAGTAAGAAGGAACAATGCCCTTAATGCAAAATCCATTTGCAGTGGGAAGCAAAAAAAAGAAAGAGAAGTCTTTCTCCAAAGACTAGCTGAAGCTAAACACACCGAAGAAATAATTGAGAAGTAATTCAATTATATTTGGTATCAGTTTCCTCACAGGCCAGTGGAATGACAATTAATCCCTTGGTGCTTTTTAAAATTTTTAATACTTTGTGGTTTGCTCAGAATCGCCCTCCAGCCATTAGCCACACTCAGCAATCCTCTTGCTGATTGAGTCTGTCTTCCCATCCTCATCCATCCTGGCCTGATAACACCCCACACCGGGGAGCCATTCTCTGAGTTCAACCTTCTCTGACCCTTCTCTCAAGCTGTCCAGCATCTTAACGTTTTGCTTAGGTGCCCTCTTGCTTCCCCTTAATTATATCACATTGCTGGAATCGCAATAGAGGGAACTTAGCATCCTACAGCTTCCTCCGAACATCCAGCATTTGAGCCCACAGCGTCAGCCGGGTGACAACACAATGCGTTAAATCCTTCTCAGCGCTGCACATCTCACTATCCCCAGAAAAAATTACATTTAGGAACATTAAAATAGACTGACTTTAATCCACAATAGCAAAGGGAGCAGGAGATATGGCTTAAATCCTGTCTGATGTTCCGACCTGAACTTAACCCCACAGATAAGATCACACTGAATTCTTTGCATGTGTATGGCTTCTTTCTGTCAGGGACTGCAGGGTGCTTTATACTCAGGAATACGCTCCTGCACAGCCTCTCTTGGGTGCTGTGTTCCAGCTCCTGAACGGGTTCCTATATCAGAAAACTGAAAGATGTTGGATAGAAGAAAACCGTTTCAAGCAGCCTTCTGGGCTGCCCAGGTAAAAGGTATGAATGCAGGTTTGTGGCAACAGCAGTCAACATTGGATTTGTAGGAATCATATGTATTTACACTGCAGAGTTATTTTTAAGACACAAAAATGAAAATGGCGAGATGAGGGTTTTGCTCTTTGTTGATTCCCAGGACCAACTTGCACATGAAGTCAAGGACTTGGAAACTAGTGAAGATAATCTCTGCTATTAAATATTTACCTGTTCTTTCTTGGGCATTTTGGTGTTCATGAAGGACATATGTCCTAAAAAATGAGATTTTCCCAAAATATGCCACTGGATATAGAAACAAGGAAGACACGATATACGTTATAAACCAGACAAGGGGTTTATGGGATAGAGAGGGGCACAGAAAGCTGAGTCTCTGTCCAGTGCTAATAGCTGCAGGTAACTCACCAGAGCTTATTGGGCAGGTGCTGTGTTAGACATGCTCGAGCATTAATGTAATATTCCCAACAACAGGCTGAGCAGCAATCTCATCTTCTGGTGCATGGTATCTGGATAACTTTCCTAAGTTTACGCAGCTTGTAAGCCACATGTCTGGGATTCTGTTGGAGTGGTTAGACCCTGGCATCTGCACTGAAGGTTCAATAGTGTGTAGAGCGCAGAAAGCACAAATCTTGGTTCAGATGGAAGTTATTTTTAAAAATCTTTCTTAAACTCAGACAAGAGGGTCTCCAATGCCTGGGAGAAATTTGCTGGAGCTCAGAGATCCTTTGCTTTAAACACAAGAAGAGCAGTTGCTTGCCCTCCTTAGGAGCATGGGTCCCTGAGCGACTGCAGTGATTGGGAGTATAGGGAACTTGTTCTGCTAGACTGACAGTATGCAGAAAGTATGATGTGTACGTGGGCCAATGGAAAAGATCATCAGACAGGTAAAGGTAGTAGAGTGGGTCTGTGTTAGGAGAGAAAGAAAGCCAAGAAGATGGAGGGGCTGCCTAAACTCAGTCCTGGAAGAGCAGGACACCAGGTGAAGAAGATGAATGTTTGTTTGGTGTGTTCAGTACCATAAGTGAAGTATGTCACAAGATCAATTGCCTTAACCTGATATTAAGGAGGTTTTATCTGAGCTGGAAATTATCCAGAACATGAGGTTATAATTCATTATCACTTCTCAGATTCCCAAGGAAGCATTTCCCTATGACTAAGACATTGAATAGCTGTTCTTTGTCTATTTGCCATTCGCTAATCTCTTTTGGTTGACTGTGTTTTCAGATCATTTGTCTGTTTGAAAGTTGTTTATTTTTCACCTCCTGAGGAACCACCAGACTGATTTCCAGGGTGGTTGTACCAACTTGCAATCCCACCAGCAATGGAGGAGTGTCCCTCTTTCTCTACATCCTCACCAGCATCTGCTGTCACCTGAGTGATCTTAGCCATTCCGATTGGTGTGATGTGGAATCTCAGAGTAGTTTTGATTTACATTTCCCTGATGACTAAGGGTGTTGAACATTTCTTTAGGTGCTTCTCAGTCATTTGAATCTCCTCAGCTGATAAATTTCCATTTTTTAATAGGGTTATTTGGTTCTCTGAAGTAAAACTTCTTGATTTCTTTGTATATATTGGATATTAGCCCTCTCTCAGATGGAAGATTAGTAAAGATCCTTCCCCAATCTGTTGGTTGCCATTTTGTCCTATTGACAGTGTCCTTTGCCTTACAGAAGCTTTTCAGTCTTATGAGGTCCCATTTGTCAATTCTTGATCTTAGAGCATAAGGCATTGGTGTTTTGATTAGGAAATTTTCCCCTATGCCCAGGTTTGAGGCTTTTCCCTATTTTCTCTTCTATTAGATTCAGTGTATCTGGTTTTATGTGGAGGTTCTTGATCTACATGGACTTGAGCTTTATACAGGGAGATAAGAATGGATCATTTTGCATTCTTATACATGCTGACCCCCAGTTGAACCAGTACCATTTGTTGAAAATGCTGTCTTTTTTTCTACTGGATGGTTTTAGCTCCTTTATCAAAAATCAAGTGACCATAGGTATGGAGTTCATTTCTGGATCTTCAATTCTATGAATTCTATTCCACTGATCTACCTGTCTATTTTTGTATCAATACCATGCAGGGTTTTTGTCACTATTGCTCTATAGTACAGCTTGAGGTCAAGGATGGTGATTCCCCCAGATGTTCTTTTATTGTTGAGAATAGTTTTTGATATCCTGGGTTTTTGTTATTCTAAATGAGTTTGAGAATTGGTCTTTCTTTTTTTTTTTTTTTTATTATTAACTTGAGTATTTCTTATATACACTTGAATGTTATTCCCTTTCGGTTTCCGGCAAACATCCCCTCCCCCTCCCCCTTCCTTATGGGTGTTCCCCTCCCAACCCTCCCCCCATTGCTGCCCTCTCCCCAACAGTCTAGTTCACTAGGGGTTCAGTCTTAGCAGGACCCAGGGCTTCCCCCCTTCCACTGGTGCTCTTACTAGGATATTCATTGCAACCCTCGAGGTCAGAGTCCAGGGTCAGTCCATGTATAGTCTTTGGGTAGTGGCTTAGTCCCTGGAAGCTCTGGTTGGTTGGCATTGCTGTACATATGGGGTCTCGAGCTCCTTCAAGCTCTTCCAGTTCTTTCTCTGATTCCTTCAACAGGGGTCCGTTCTCAGTTCAGTGGTTTCCTGCTGGCATACGCCTCTGTATTTGCTGTATTCTGGCTGTGTCTCTCATGAGCGATCTGCACTCACATTTTGATCATCCGTCTTGAGTTTCATTTGTTCTAGGCATCTGGGGTAACTCAAGCATTTGGGCTAATAGCCACTTATCAATGAGTACATACCATGTATGTCTTTCTGTGATTGGGTTAGCTCACTCAGGATGATATTTTCCAGTTCCAACCATTTGCCTACTTAATTTCATAAAGTCATTGTTTTTTGATAGCTGAGTAATATTCCATTGTGTAGATGTACCACATTTTCTGTATCCATTCCTCTGTTGAAGGGCATCTGGGTTCTTTCCAGCTTCTGGCTATTATAAATAAGGCTACGATGAACATAGTGGAGCACGTGTCTTTTTATATGTTGGGGCATCTTTTGGGTATATGCCCAGGAGAGGTATAGCTGGATCCTCAGGCAGTTCAATGTCCAATTTTCTGAGGAACCTCCAGACTGATTTCCAGAATGGTTGTAGCAGTCTGCAACCCCACCAACAATGGAGGAGTGTTCCCCTTTCTCCACATCCTCGCCAGCATTTGCTGTCACCTGAGTTTTTGATCTTAGCCATTCTCACTGGTGTGAGGTGAAATCTCAGGGTTGTTTTGATTTGCATTTCCCTTATGACTAACGATGTTGAACATTTCTTTAGGTGTTTCTCAGCCATTCGGCATTCCTCAGCTGTGAATTCTCTGTTTAGCTCTGAACCCCATTTTTAATAGGTTTATTTGTCTCCTTGCTGTCTAACTTCTTCAGTTCTTTGTATATTTTGGATATAAGGCCTCTATCTGTTGTAGGATTGGTAAAGATCTTTTCCCAATCTGTTGGTTGCCGTTTTGTCCTAACCACAGTGTCCTTTGCCTTACAGAAGCTTTGCAGTTTTATGAGATCCCATTTGTCGATTCTTGATCTTAGAGCATAAGCCATTGGTGTTTTGTTCAGGAAATTTTTTCCAGTGCCCATGTGTTCCAGATGCTTCCCTAGTTTTTCTTCTATTAGTTTGAGTGTGTCTGGTTTGATGTGGAGGTCCTTGATCCACTTGGACTTAAGCTTTGTACAGGGTGATAAGCATGGATCGATCTGCATTCTTCTACATGTTGACCTCCAGTTGAACCAGCACCATTTGCTGAAAATGCTATCTTTTTTCCATTGGATGGATTTGGCTCCTTTGTCAAAATCAAGTGACCATGGTGTGTGGATTCATTTCTGGGTCTTCAATTCTGTTCCATTGGTCTATCTGTCTGTCTCTGTACCAATACCATGCAGTTTTTATCACTATTGCTCTGTAATACTGCTTGAGTTCAGGGATAGTGATTCCCCTGAAGTCCTTTTTATTGTTGAGGATAGTTTTAGCTATCCTGGGTTTTTGTTATTCCAGATGAATTTGCAAATTGTTCTGTCTAACTCTTTGAAGAATTGGATTGGTATTTTGATGGGGATTGCATTGAATCTGTAGATCGCTTTTGGTAAAATGGCCATTTTTACTATATTAATCCTGCCAATCCATGAGCATGGGAGATCTTTCCACCTTCTGAGGTCTTCTTCAATTTCTTTCTTCAGTGTCTTGAAGTTCTTATTGTACAGATCTTTTACTTGCTTGGTTAAAGTCACACGAGGTATTTTATATTATTTGGGTCTATTATGAAGGGTGTCGTTTCCCTAATTTCTTTCTCGGCTTGTTTCTCTTTTGTGTAGAGGAAGGCTACTGATTTATTTGAGTTAATTTTATACCCAGCCACTTTGCTGAAGTTGTTTATCAGCTTTAGTAGTTCTCTGGTGGAACTTTTGGGATCACTTAAATATAATTGGTCTTTCTAACTCTATGCAGAATTGAGTTGGAATTTTGACGGGGTCTACATTGTGTCTGTAGATTGCTTTTGGCAAGATGGTCAGTTTTGCTATATTAATGTTTCCTATCCATGAGCATGGGAGTTCTTACCATCTTCTGAGGTCTTTTTCGACTTCTTTTTTTCAGAGACCTGAAATTCTTGTCCTATAGATCTTTCACTTGTTTGGTTAGAGTCATCCCAAGATATTTATTACTTGTGACTATTGTGAAGGATGTTGGTTTACTAATTTCTTTCTTAGTCTGTTTATCTTTTGAGTAGAGAAAGGCTACTAATTTGTTTTTATACCAATCCTGGGCATATACCCCAAAAAATGTTCCAACATGTCATAAGGACACATGCTCCACTATATTCTTAGCAGCCATATTTATGATAGCCAGATGTCGCTCATCAGAGGAATGGGAACAGAAAATGTGGTATATTTACACAATGGAATACTACTCAGCTATTCAAAACAATGACTTCATGAAATTCTCAGAAAATGGATGGATCTAGAAAATATCATCATTAATGAAGTAACTCAGTCACAAAAGAACACAATTGGTATGTACTCACTGAAAAGTGGATATTAAGCAAAGAGCTTGGAATACCCATGATACAACTCAAGGACCACATGAAGCTCAAGAGGAAAGAAAACAAAAGAGTAGCTGTTTCAGTCTTACTTAGAAGGGGGAAGAAAATAATCAAGGGAAGTAGAAGGTGGGAGGAACTTTGGAGGAAGGGGGGGCATAATCAGGTATGGGAGGAGATGGGGGAGATATACAGAGGGTCAGGAAATTGAACAGAGGTGTGTAGCAACGGGGGATGGGGGAACTGGCGGTAGCAACCAGAAAGTCCCAGATGACAGGAAAGCAAGAGCCTCCCAGGACATGATGAGGATGACATTAGCTGAAATACCCCACAAAGGGGAGGGAGAACCTGTTGAAACAATATTCAGAGGTTAGGCATGCTATACGCGAGCGCGCACGCACACACACACACACACACACACACACACACACACACACACACACACACACAGAGTTGAGGGATAGGTCCACCATCTCCAAAATTTTAACTGAGAATTGCTCCTGTCTAAAGGAAATACAGGGACAAAGAGTGGAGCAAAGACTAAAGGAAATGACATCCAGTGATTGTCCCACCTGGGGACCCATCCCACGTGCAGACCTCAAACCCAGACACTATTGCTGATGCCAAGAATTACTTGCTGACAGGAGCATGATACAGCTGTCTCCTAGGAGACTCTGCCAGATTCTGACCAATATAAATGTGGATGCTCAAAGGCAGCTATCAAACTGATCACAAAGACCCCAATGGAGGAGTAAGGGAAAGGACTGAAGGAACTGAAGGGGCCTTATCTGACATCAATGAGAGGGGAGGCCCTTGATTAAAGACTTGATGCTCCATTGTAGAGGAATGCTAGGGCAGTGAGGCAGGAGTGGGTGAGGAAGCACCCTAATAGAAGCAGGGTAACAATGGGTGGGATAAGGGGCTTGCAGAGGTGAAACCGAGAAAGGGGATAGCATTCGAAGTGTAAATAATAAAATATCCCATTTAAAAAAAGAAAATTTGTTTTTTCATTTTTTATTGTTGACAGTGAAGAGTACTTCACATACCCTAGTTAGAAGCAAGTTTGCCCAAACCACTATTTTTAAATATTTTTCCTGAATTGCTGCCTTTTGAAATGCAAAAATATTAAATATATATTTTAATATGGGCTTTCATTGTGCAGTCTAGGTGAGCCTCACACCATTCTAATTTTGGTGAACTTCTACCTTCCTCACTTAAAGACCATCCTTTGAATGCTAAAGATTTTTCTGTAATGCAAGTTTTCACAGATTTTCCCCCCTCTGGTGATCTTACGAGTTTTTAGTTTCATGTTTTATATTTATGTCTAGAATCTATTTAGAGTTGATGGCACATATGATGTGAGGTGAGGGGTGACATTATTTTTGCTTATTTGCAAGTATTCTGTACTTGTTGAAGACATTATAATTCCTTTGTCAACTGAAATGTGTACCTTCCTAATCATCTCTCTGCATTTTTTTGTGCCATCTGTTTCCTTTCTTTGCCTACCCACTGATTTATGTGTCTATCATTTTTCTCTACCAAGGTTTGCTGAGTGTTGTAGCTTTACAGAAAGTCTAGAATCAAGAGAAATGTGTCCTCTTCCTTTGTGTTTTCTTTCTGAATAATTTTGGCTTTCCTGGTCTCTTTGCTTTCCTCGTGTCAGAATCACAATGGCAGTGTTACAATGGTGTATACTTGACTTTTGTGGAACCCATGGGCTGAGCAGGGGAGAATTCCTCTACCAAGTCTTCAAAGCTCTTACCATTGAGCATGCTCCAAGTGTGTTTGCATTTCTACTTCCCAATCAGTGTTCTGTTTTTTTGTTTGTTTGTTTGTTTGTTTTTCTTTTCTTTTTTCCATCTTTATTAACTTGGGTATATCTTGTTTACATTTCAATTGTTATTCCCTTTCCCGGTTTCTGGGCCAACATACCCCTAACTCCTCCCCCTCCCCTTCTATATGGGTGTTCTCCTCCCCATCCTCCTCCATTACTGCCCTCCCCTCAACAATCATGTTCACTGGGGGTTCAGTCTTGGCAGGACCAAGGGCTTCCCCTTCCACCGGTGCTCTTACTAGGCTATTCATTGCTACCTATGCAGTTGGAGCCCAGGGTCAGTCCATGTATAGTCTTTGGGTAGTGGCTTAGTCCCTGGAAGCTCTGGTTGGTTGGGATTGTTGTTCATATGGGGTCTCAAGCCACTTCAAGCTCTTTCAGTCCTTTCTCTGATTCCTTCAACAGGGGTCCTGTTCTCAGTTCAGTGGTTTGCTGATGGCATTCGCCTATGTATTTGCTGTATTCTGGCTGTGTCTCTCAGGAGAGATCTACATCCAGTTCCTATCAGCTTGCACTACTTTGTTTCATCTATCTTATCTAGTTTGGTGGCTGTATATGTATGGGCCACATGTGGGGCAGGCTCTGAATGGGTATTCCTTCTGCCTCTGTTCTAAACTTTGCCTCCCTATTCTGTCCCAAGGGTATTCTTGTTCCCCATTTAAAGAAGGAGTGAAGCATTCGCATTTTGGTCATCCTTCTTGAGTTTCATGTGTTCTGTACATCTAGGGTAATTTGAGCATTTGGGCTAATATCCACTTATCAATGAGTACATACCATGTGTGTTTTTTGGGTTACCTCATTCAGGATGATATTTTCCAGTTGCATCCATTTGCCTATGAATTTCACAAAGTCATTGTTTTTGATAGCTGAGTAGTATTCCACTGTGTAGATGTACCACATTTTCTGTGTCCATTCCTCTGTTGAAGGGCATCTGGGTTCTTTCCAGCTTCTGGCTATTATAAATAAGGCTACTATGAACATAGTGGAGCATGTGTCTTTGCTATATGTTGGGGCATCTTTTGGGTATATGCCGAAAAGAGGTATAGCTGGGTCCTCAGATAGTTCAGTGTCCAATTTTCTGAGAAACCTCCAGACTGATTTCCAGAATGGTTGTACCAGTCTGCAATCTAACCAACAATGGAGGAGTATTGCTCTTTCTCCACATCCTCACCAGCATTTGCTGTCACCTGAGTTTTTGTTCTTAGTCATTCTGACTGGTGTGAGGTAGAATCTCAGGGTTGTTTTGATTTGCATTTCCCTTATGACTAAAGATGTTGAACATTTCTTTAGGTGTTTCTCAGCCATTCGGCATTCCTCAGCTGTGAATTCTTTGTTTAGCTCTGAACCCCAGTTTTAATGGGGTTATTTGTCTCCCTGCAGTCTAACTTCTTGAGTTCTTTGTATATTTCGGATATAACCCCTCTATCAGTTGTAGGATTGGTAAAGATCTTTTCCCAATCTGTTGGTTGCCGTTTTGTCCTAACCACAGTGTCCTTTGCCTTACAGAAGCTTTGTAGTTTTATGAGATCCCATTTGTTGATTCTTGATCTTAGAGCATAAGCCATTGATGTTTTGTTCAGGAAAATTTCTCCAGTGCCCATGTGTTCGAGATTCTTCCCCACTTTTTCTTCTACTAGTTTGAGTGTATCTGGTTTGATGTGGAGGTCCTTGATCCACTTGGACTTAAGCTTTGTACAGGGTGATAAGCATGGATCAATCTGCATTCTTCTACATGCTGACCTCCAATTGAACCAGCACCATTTTCTGAAAACGCTATCTTTTTTCCATTTGATGGTTTTGGCTCCTTTGTCAAAAATCGGGTGACCATAGGTGTGTGGGTTCATTTCTGGGTCTTCAATTCTATTCCACTTGTCTATCTGTCTGTCTCTGTACCAATACCATGCAGTTTTTAACACTATTGCTCTGTAATACTGCTTGAGTTCAGGGATAGTGATTCCCCTGGAAGTCCTTTTATTGTTGAGGATAGTTTTAGCTATCCTGGGTTTTTTGTTATTCCAAATGAATTTGCAAATTGTTCTGTCTAACTCTCTGAAGAATTGGATTGGTATTTTGATGGGGATTGCATTGAATCTGTAGATTGCTTTTGGTAAAATGGCTATTGTTACTATATTAATCCTGCCAATCCATGAGCATGGGAGATCTTTCCATCTTCTGAGGTCTTCCTCAATTTCTTTCTTCAGAGGCTTGAAGTTCTTATCATACAGATCTTTCACTTGCTTGGTTAGAGTCACACCGAGGTATTTTATATTATGTGGGTCTATTATGAAGGGTGTCGTTTCCCTAATTTCTTTCTTGGCTTGTTTCTCTTTTGTGTAGAGGAAGGCTACTGATTTATTTGAGTTAATTCTATACCCAGCCACTTTGCTGAAGGTGTTTATCATGTTTAGTAGTTCTCTGGTGGAACTTTTGGGATCACTTAAATATACTATCATATCATCTGCAAATAGTGATATTTTGACTTCTTCTTTTCCAATCTGCATTCCTTTGATCTCCTTTTGTTGTGTGATTGCTCTGGCTAGAACATCAAGAACTATATTGAATAAGTAGGGAGAGAGTGGGCAGCCTTGTCTAATCCCTGATTTTAGTGGGATTGCTTCAAGTTTTTCTCCATTTAATTTAATATTAGCTACTGGTTTGCCGTATATGGCTTTTACTATGTTTAGGTATGGGTCTTGAATTCCTATTCTTTCCAGGACTTTTATCATGAAGGGGTGTTGAATTTTGTCAAATGCTTTCTCAGCATCTAATAAAATGATCATGTGGTTTTTATCTTTCAATTTGTTTATATAGTGGATTACATTGATGGTTTTCCATATATTAAACCATCCCTGCATGCCTGGGATGAAGCCTACTTGATCCAGATGGATGATTGTTTTTATGTGCTCTAGGATTCGGTTTGCAAGAATTTTATTGAGTATTTTTGCGTCGATATTCATCAGGGAAATTGGTCGTAAGTTCTCTTTCTTTGTTGGGTCTTTGTGTGGTTTAGGTATAAGAGTAATTGTGGCTTCATAGAAGGAATTAGGTAGCACTCCATCTGTTTCAATTTTGTGGAATAGTTTGGATAGTATTGGTATGAGGTCTTCTATGAAGGTCTGATAAAATTCTGCACTGAACCCATCTGAACCTGGGCTCTTTTTGGTTGGGAGACCTTTAATGACTGCTTCTTTTTCTCTAGGAGTTATGGGGTCGTTTAAATGGTTTATCTGTTCTTGATTTAACTTTGGTACCTTGTATCTGTCTAGGAAATTGTCCATTTCCTCCACATTTTCAAGTTTGTTGAATATAGACTTTTGTAGTAGGATCTGATGATTTTTTTTGAATTTCCTCTGATTCTGTAGTTATGTCTCCCTTTTTGTTTCTGATTTTGTTAATTTGGACACACTCTCTGTGTCCTCTGGTTAGTCTAGCTTATCTATCTTGTTGATTTTCTCAAAGAACCAGCTATAGTCCTTTTTGTTTCTACTTGGTTTATTTCAGCTCTGAGTTTGATTATTTCCTGCCTTCTACTCCTCCTGGGTGTGTTTGCTTCTTTTTGTTCTAGAGCTTTTAGGTGTGCTGTCAAGCTGCTGATATATGCTCTCTCCTGTTTCTTTCTGCAGGCACTCAGAGCTATGAGTTTTCCTCTTAGCACAGCATTCATTGTGTCTCATAAGTTGGGTATGTTGTACCTTCATTTTCATTAAATTCTAAGAAGTCTTTAATTTCTTTCTTTATTTCTTCCTTGACCAGGTTATCATTGAGTTGAGCATTGTTCAACTTCCATGTATATGTGTGCGTTCTTCCCTTATTTTTATTGAAGACCAGCTTTAGCCCGTGGTGGTCTAATAGGACACATAGGATTATATATGTATATTTTTAAAATTGAGATATGCTTTGGCCTTGTGAAAGAGCAGTGCCATTCCTACTTATCTTTGAATTCAAATTGCTAACTTCAGCCTGTGACTTTATCAAGCTCCTTTATTAGTTTGAGAATATTTCTATGGACTTCTTTGGGGGAATTTTTTGCCTAGTCAACATCATACTTGTAATGCACATGTTTTAATTTTTTAAATTATATTTTCTTTTAAGTAGAAATCTTTATTTCCAAGGATATCCAGGTGATCAGCAAAGCAGTCAAGTTCACCTCTCTATCTCTTAGTCAAAATGTCTGGTTTTAGTTCTTTGCAGTGCAAAAGAATGACTAGATTTTTAAAGTGATATTTAAATTTTATATTACATTTATTTTATTTGTGTGTGTGTGTGTGAGAGAGAGAGAGAGACAGAGAGACAGAGAGAGAGAGAGAGAGAGAGAGAGAGAGAGAGAGAGAGAGAGAGAGAGTGCGTGTGTGCACATGTGCGCACACACTCATGCAATAAGTGGAAGTCAGAGACAAACTTGTGTTAGTTGATTCTCTCCTAAGTCGTCAGAGACCAAACTCAGGTCACCAGACATCTGCTGATGCTGATCTCACTGCCATGATCACATGGTTTTCTTTCTCTTTCTGATGTGCAACTTTTTGCAGTTTTCCTTGCTTTATTGCACTGCTTAGGACTGCCAAAAAACAGACAAGAGACTAGACTTGCCCTGGTAGTAGTGGGTTGGGGGGGTTGTTGTTACGTTTTTCCTCCTTTATTGTGATATTTGATGCTCCATGAACACTTGGTAAGCAATTTTTCTTTTTTTCCTCATTTCCAAAGATTTTTATTTTGTTTTGTTTTGTTTGTAACCAATAAACAGAGGTTGGATTTTGTTGAATTATTGAATCTTTCTACATTCATTAATGATTACTGGTTTTCATTATTTTTTTATTGATTTCCAGTCTTATTTTTATTATGTATTTTTGCCAGATTGCCTCAGGTTTGGTTGACTTTCCCTCCCCCTCTTTTTTTTTAGGTAAGAGCTTATGCCAGAGATTTGAACTTTCTTCTTTTCTTTTAAAATATTTTTATGGCATCTAATTATTTGGTGTCTAGGTTTGGGGCATGGACACGGACATGCCAGAGCCTGTGTGGAGGTCAGGGACAATTTATGAGAGTCTAGTTTCTCCATCTCCCACTCAGGTCCCAGGATCAAACGCAGGTTTTCGAGCTTGGCAACTAGTCCCTTTCTCTGTGAAGCCATCTTGTCATCTCTCCTCCTCCTCCTTATGGAAGCTATCTGTGCTATTAACACACATGCCCATGTAATTGATACTCAGGAAAGATCTCCATACTTAGGGGCATCGTATGCTCACCTTCACCCAGTTCAAAATAATTTTAGACGTTTTCGTTTTTTGAGACTCCCTCTTTGACCACAGGTTATTTGTGACAATGCAGTTCACTCACGAGACTCTTGTGACAGACAGGTAAGAGTGTATCTGGCTGCCGTTGTGGATCTGCCTCTTCCTATTGTTCCTTTCTAGTTTACTTCTTCTATGGTCTGAGAATGTACTTGTTGAATGTACTTGTTACAACTTTTCTTCTTTTTCCGTTTGCTGAGATTGATTTGTTGCTTGAATATGAACTTGCTCAGTAAATATTACATGTACAAAAGCAAAAGCATATTTTTTACTCTTTACATAATCTATCTTGGTGATAAATGTTCCAACAGCATTAAGGAGGCCTAACTGATTGACAACTTCACCACTTGTTATTTTTATGGATCCTTTCTCTGAATGCACTGTTAATGACAGAGACAGGCAAGAGTGTATCCAGCCAGCTACGGTAGTGAGTCTGCTCTTGGCTCCATGTGGGCTTGCCTCCTGATATTAAGACCATATGCACTTAGGATTACATTTTTTATCTATGCATAATGTCTCTCTTTATTCCCAGTATTTCTTTTTTTTTGAAGTCTATTTTGCTTGATATCAGGATCACATTTTTTTTCTTCTTTTGCTAACTTTTAATCTAGATTAATTTAAAAAAATTATCTAAAATTGATTTCTTGACAGGAGTATAGAGTTGAGAATTGCTTTTTTGAGTCAAACTGCTGGTCTTGCTGTTTAATTGATGCATTTAAGCATTCATATTTAATGTAGTTATTGATATGATTGTGAAAACAATTTTTTTTTGAAAACAATTTTTTGACACAGAGTCTATCTATTATATAGCTGTCTGGAACCTGCTATGTAGACCAGGCTGACCTCAAAATAACAGACGTCCACCTGCCTCTGCCTCTCAAGTGCTGGGAGTAAAAGCATGCCCCACCATATCTAGCAGATGTGGTTATTGATATGTCATCTTGTTTTGGTGTAGGACCCAAATGGCCCAGGACTACTGAGGAAGGGTAGAGGAGAGCTTCAACCCGATACTTCAGATGAGGACAGCTGACTTGACTTTCTATTCCCTCCCACTCTGACACCATAAAGTTAGCTGCCCCACTATCAACCTTAGTTAGAATTTATTACCCTGACAGTTATCAGGCTTTACTCCTTGTTGGGTATTATAAGATTCTCCCCACTACCACCACCACATACATCTACCCTATAGCCCCTGAATATGCAGAAAAAGCATCTTCCAATACCCATGTCCTGGCCAATATTCATAGTCACACAAACATTGCCCCATGACCACATGCCTAGGGGTGTAAACAACCCTTTCTCCACCCGTTAAATTGAACCCATTCTCCAGAGTTGTTTCTGGGCTTGTGTTCTTTATTGGGCACTCACCTCTGACCAAGATCCTGCCTGCACCCATTAAGCTTTCCTGCCTCCTCCAGCCCAGCTCCCAATACAACCAGCCTGGCTACACAGAAGGAGAAGGAGAAATAGACATGGGCCCTGTACTTGGGTTTGTTGTTGCTTCCTTAGGTTCTCTATTTTTAAAATGTCTTTTCTGACTTCATATTGAACAATTTTATAATTCCATTTTACTTCCTTGGTTAGTTTATTATTTATGCCACTAAAACTGTTTTTAGTGGTTACCCTGTGGTTTGTAATGCATAGGTATAACTGCATAAAACAAAGATGTGAGATCTGTAAGCTTCTTATTAATGTCATATGCCAGAAATTCTAAAGACTGTACTGTGTATGAACTCATTCAATATCAGCAACACTGAAGTTGATCCAATTTTTTAATCCCCATTATTCAGATAAAGAGATTGAAGCAAGAAAGCCATTTCTTGTGGTCATTTTCTAGGACCAGAAGACTAATCTACCTCATAGCTTTGCTCAGAAGCAGAAATTGTATTGCTTGAGTGAGTTGGGAAACTGTCACTAGGAATTCTGGGAGCCAAACTTTCAACCAATTACACATCCTTTTAGAGCATGTGTTCAAAAATACGGAAGGAAGTTAGGAATGCAAGAATGTGAACGGGGTAGAGTGTATATGACCAGAGGTCCATAGCCTTCAGAACCCAAGCTGACCCAAGTTGACAGAAGAAATACCATGAATGGAGGAGTCAAGCCAAGTTTATAGTCCTGTGAATTGTAATATGTTGCTGGGACTTGGGTTTCATCATGCTTAAGTGTAGATTTTAAATGATCTTGTTTTCTTAGAATCTTAACCACAAGGGATAGAATTGTAGGGTGGAGGAATCAGAAACCAGATAGCTTGTTTCAGCATGTCCACATGTAAACCAAGGATGAACTGAGATGTTCACCTAAAATGGCTAGATGGCATTTTTCTCTCAAGGAAATGATAAAGGTAATTCCAAGGCACCTCACACCACGGGAACAGAATTTTAAAGGAAGTAGCCCAGGCCAGAGAAGCACTAATTCAGCAAAATGACCAGCAATGCCATACCTTGATATTTATCAATGACTCAGAACAATTCATTGCTATTGCATAGAAAAGCAAAATGACTACTTAGAAAGTCCAATGATGTCTACTTAGAAAGCAAAATAGAAAGGATGAATTAGCAAAACTCTGAAGGTATCTTGGCAAACTGCCAAATGACTCAGAACATTATCAAATGATGACTTAGCAAACAACTAGTGATGACTAAGGATCAGTAACCTCATGACTCAGCAAGGGCTATAATGATGACTCAGCACAAAACCCAATGCCTTGTATCACACTCTCCCTGTATCATTTCACTTACTTTTTGGATGCTTTTCTAAGTGAACTGTTGACATATTTTCATTCTCTTAAAGCAGCACTATGTTGCTGTTTTTTCACCTGTTCATTTTTATCCAACTGTGTTATATCTTAATTTAATACACATATTCAAATCAGAAAAATTACAAAGGAAATCACTAGACTCAATAAATACAGTTTGGTACCAGCTAGCTTCCTAAGCTTCCTGGGCTTCAGGGGACTTTAACTAGAACAAATTCCACACATGGTAGAGATCTTAGGGAACCTCTACATACCCCTGCTCATGCTATTAATGCCCTCTTCCTGCAACCCTTCCTTCCTTCTTCATCTGTTGGAACCTCGATTCCTCCAGTAATAGTCTCAGATACCTGCAAAGATCACAAACTGTTTTGATGTGTCTTGTAAGAAGAAAGGGTATAGGAAACTTTTAAATGCCCCTTCCTAGTGCCGTTTCTAAATATGAACATTTTAATTTCTTTTAACAAAATTTATCAATTTTTAAAGAATAGCATGCAAAGTAAGGGGTTTCATCATGCCATTTTCTACAAATGATATTTTTATTCTCTGAAAATTTTGTACAATATATCTTATCATATTCTTTACCTCTCCTAGCACTTCCCAGGTTCATGTATACTCTCTTCATGTTTTATTGCTATAAAGTCCAATTTGTATTGGCCAAATACTATAGGGTGTTGAGCCTATCCTGGAGCATAGTCAATCAGAGAGGCTTGTGATATATATATCCCATTTGGGATGAGCACATCTCTTATTCTCTACAGGGTTATCAATTATAGGTCCCTCTGTTAACTGTCTACTGTGATAAGTATCTTCTCTAATAGGAGTTGAAAGATGTACTGATCTATGGGTAAAGCAACATGTCATTAGGAGTTATTTTAATGCTCATTGGCATTTAATTGTTCATTTGGCAGAGGAATAGTAGTGGTTCTCTTCTAGGGCCATGATCTGTCTCGATACAGTGCAAGGTATGGGTTCTACCACACAGAGTGGCCCATGAACTCAATCATAACTGATTGGTTACCCTATAATATTTGTGCCACTGTTGCATCTGGGGTCATATCTTGTCAGATTACTCATTAGTATAGCTCTTGGTATGCAAGGGATATGATTTACAATCATTTCTTTCCTCCGGTAGTCTGAAAATGCCTGATCTCATCCAATCATGACATTTTCACATTTATGTGTCACTTTAGTTTGCTTTAATCCATTTCCCAAATTCATCTCTTTTTCCTTTGCTTCCCTGCCACTTCCAGCTAGTACCCATTCTTCTCCTAGATAGTCTTACCTTATATATAACCTATTGCCCTACTTTACATTTTTTCTTAGGATTTCTTCCTCTCCTTTCATAGATCCCCTTTTTCTGGTTTTGTGACTTAGTCCTGGAAAGTGAGTGAACATGGATTCTATGTGTTTGAGAGGGAGAGAGAGAGAGAGAGAGAGAGAGAGAGAGAGAGAGAGAGAGAGAGAGAGAGAACATAAAGTTGAGTGGCTAGAGATTATGAAGATAAATCTTGGAGGAGTGGGAGGCTGTATTATTAGAATACATATCTATCTATTATTTATCTATCTATTATCTATCTATCTATCTGTCTATCTATCTCTCATCTATATCTCTAGCTCTATATCTCTCTCTATACACATATATAATATATATTTTTATACAATCTATCTATCATTATCATGTGTGAGAAAACATGGCATTTGTCTGAACAGGATAACTCCAGTTGTGTCATTTCCCTACACATGCAGTGATTTCATTTTTCTTTAAGATTATATTCACACCATTTTTGAATTTTATCTTGGTGTTCATTATTTCAGATTAAAATTTCTAATAAAGAAAGAAAGTGGGTGTTTGCAGAGAAGTTAGCCTACATTTCTGTGCTAAACTTTGTAAATCAAGCCCTTTTAAATCAGTGGTATCATAAATGATTGCATTTTCTGTCACTTTATTTTAAAACTGAGAGCTTGGATATAATCCAAAGCTCTCATTTTGATGACTGGGAAAATGAAGCCCTAAGAAATTAAACCTTGCTTGATAGTGGCAGTTAAATATTGAGCCCATTTTGTAGCTCTCCCTGAGTGCTGTGTCTCTCCTTTGTACACCTTTGCTCATTTGCTTACTTCTCACTATGAACACATCACTGTGACAACTATATTACATATCCTAGAGTGGTGGCCTCTGTTCTCTTGGCTGAAAATTCTTAGCAACTGTCATTATAATACAGTTTTTTCTTTTGAATAACAAGTCTTTTTATTTTCATTTTTTTTCAAACCCTATCTTAGGTAAATCAATCTTCCATAAGCATAAGAAGCCCTCACAAACTACCTGACAATGGCACAGTATGGAACTTCTTTCCCATAGAAACCATAGTTGTCTGAGCA
Source organism: Rattus rattus (assembly GCF_011064425.1). NCBI lineage: Eukaryota > Metazoa > Chordata > Mammalia > Rodentia > Muridae > Rattus > Rattus rattus. The sequence goes on from NC_046163.1 coordinate 71,879,399, forward strand.
GTATGGGCATACCAAGACTTAATTGAATTATCTCTGAGTTGAAGCTTTGTCCTCTGTAGGACACCTGTCAAGATCTTCTCTCTAAACATATTATTTGTCCAAAAACAATCTGTCCAATAACGGTGATCACCCACACCAGATCCTCACACTGCTGTCCCCTATCCTGCAGTTGAATCTCTTGCCCTATGACAGAAGCATTCTGTAGATGCCACAGGATCTCCAGTTGAGAACAATGCTTGCCTTTGCTCATTCAGCCTCTGCTGTCAGACATTCTGAGAGCCTCAAAGCTCACAGTCATCTTTGGTGTCTGCTCACTGCCAGGAATGACAGTGTATCACATACTGTGTGGAGTCTGGTACTAGAATAGGCTTGGCCTGAAAAAATATTTTGTCCTTTCTGAAGGTGGTTCCAAAACCATGGGTCTCAAACTCAAATTTCTTCATTCACAGGGAATTTTGGTGGATAATTTACTTCTTTAAACTTAAAAGTATATTGTTAAAAATATACATTTTTTCAGGTGACCTTAATAACAATTATTTCCCAAGTCTTTTGTGAGGGCGAACATAGATAATGTGATGTAAGCATTTAGCAAGTACCTGCCACACAGACCATTAATGTTTAACTGTTGTTGTGATTATCATTAATCACAGAATCATATTAAAATACAGACAGAGGGCTAAAGTGACCTTCCATTTCAGTTTTAAATGTACAATTCTTCAAACAAATTGACATCTCACTGTTATTTACTTGATAAACTCCTTAGGCCACCTGGGTCAAGACTACTCAAAAGAAATTTTTCTTCCTCTGTCAAAGGCTAGAAGTAAACTGTGGCGAGCCTTTGGTTCTGTCCTGGGTATGGTCAAGGGAGAGTTTAGCTACAGACAAGTTTAGTAAAAGAAAAGAGAAAATCTTTGCAGAGTAAGGGGAGATATGTATGGGACCCGGGACCCAAAAAGTTCCAATTACTGTGTTTTGCTAAGGGGACAGAGGTATCAGGAGGCCAAGGGAAGCAATCCCTCAGGAGGCCATGCCTAAGACCTACCCAGCTAAAGTAGAACTTAGACTTGACAGGAAGCTTCAAGGAGCCCAAGAGCCAGCCTCACAGCTGAGGAAAGGTCATGTGCTTCTGGGGTCAAGTGTGCAAAGAGGAGACCCTGTGAGGCTGCCTCTGTTCTTCTTCTTGCTCATTTCCCATAAAACCTTAGATTATAACTGAAGGCAGTGATTTCCAATATGCTCACTCAGTGGGTGAGAGCACTGGGAAAGAGACCTGAGTAACAAAATCAGAATAAAGGGCATCTCATCCCATTTCTCTAGAGATTAATCACATATTCCTGAGGAGATATAGGTACACCCCAGTGTCCTGAGTGGAGCCCTGGGCTCAGGGGGACCATCCCAAAGGAGTAAGTCATGTTAAAGGGCCTCGTGTGTTGCAGCAGGAGTGAAGGCAAGACAGGTTAAAATGAAGGCAAAGCACATGGGTTGTAGTAAGTTTTCAATTTCTTGTTAAATTTCTTTCCCTAAGGCCCACTGCTAGAATCAAAACTCTGCTATCATTCCTGACAGAGTGGCTGCAGAGCCTTCACCAGCCTGCCCTATTTTAGGGGAGGAGCATTTATTTCCAGGGATGCTTAACTGAAATGGATGTCTACAAAAGCCCCAGGCAAAGTGTACCCCTTTCTACCATTTATGATACAGAATAAATACTTTCTAGATACACAGAAGTGAGTTTTCCTAACTCTAAAATTAATATCATCCTCAGGTAGATGTTCAAATGACAACTGATGTATGAGTGAAGGACTTAAGTGAATGAATGACATGCATTTTCTAAGTGCGACTTGGTTTCAAGGATGAAAGAGAAAAGTTTAAACAAAGGACCCTTCTAGTCACTGTGATGAACCAAGCAGAAATGGCAAATTTTCTATTGGTGCTCAGTGCTTCTTGATAGAAAAGAGCATGATGTGTCTGAATTTGGAAGCAAGATGGGAGTGACAAATCTTTGTTACCACAGTGGATTGGTAAACACATGGGGCATGTTAGTCATACACTCACCTTCAGGGATGTGTGTCAAAGCAGTACTAGTTGTGACACAAGAGTACCAGGCATCACGTGAGGGAGGCTCAAAGATAAATTACTGTAAACTCCTTTTTGTTCTATAATACGGGGAAGAATCTGATTAGTCTTAGCTTAGTCAACTGTCTGCATTAAGATTATAAATAGAAATACTACTCAAAGAGAAAGGAAAATAGAATGGAAATTAAATTCTCAATTAGCAAGAGGAAACAACATGACCAAAAAGTGAGTTGGAGAGGAAAGGGTTTATTTGACTTATACTTCCTATATACTGTTCATCACTGAAGGAAATCAGGACAGGAACTCAAACAGCGCAGGAGGAACCTGGAGGCAGGAGCTGATGCAGAGGTAATGAAGGGGTGCTACTAATTTGTTCTCCACAGTTTGCTTAATTTGTTTTCTTTTTTAAAATTTTTTTATTTTTTATTAGATATATTTCTTTACTTACATTTCAAACGTTATTCCCTTTCCCGGTTTCCTATCCATACCCCTCACCCTCCCCCATCCGTCCCCCTTACTGACCCCCCCCATATTCCCCTGCACTGGGGGTCCAACCTTGGCAGGATCAAGGGCTTCCCCTTCCACTGGTGCCCCAACAAGGCTATTCTTTGCTACATATGCAGTTGGAGCCCTGGGTCAGTCCATGTAGTCTTCTGATAGTGGTTTAGTCCCTGGAAGCTCTGGTTGGTTGGCATTATTGTTCTTATGCGAGCTCCTTCAACTCTTTCAATACTTCCTTTAATTCCTTCCAAGGGGGTCCCATTCTCAGTTCAATGGTATGTTGCTAGCATTGAACTCTGTATTGGACATGCTCTGGATGTGTCTCTCAGGAGAGATCTATATCCAGTCCCTTTTAGCATGCATTTTTTAGCTTCATCAATCTTATCTAGTTTTGGTGGATATATATATATATATATATATATATATATATATGTGGGGCAGGCTCTGAATGGCTGTTCCTTGAGTCACTGCTCTAAACTTTGCTTCCATATCCCCTCCTATGAATATTTTCCCCCTTTTTAGAAGGAGTAGGGGCATCCACATTTTGGTCATCCTTCTTCTTGAGCTTTCTCTGGTCTGTGGATTGCATCTTGGGTAGTTCCAGCTTTTGTGCTAATCATGAAATTCATAGGCAAATGGAATTAACTTGCTTTCATAATAGAATCCAGGACTACCATATCAGGATTGGCATTACAAACAATGGCCTGGGCCCTTCCCTATCAATCACTAATTAAAAAAATATCCAGATGAGTCTTATGGAGGCATTTTTCTCATTTGAGATTCTGTCCTTTCAGATCCAGCACAATTAACCCCCGTCAAATTGAAGTACAACACATCAATGTTAAGTCACAACCTTTCATTTTTTGTTTATCCCCAAGATCAAACATTAATAATGCCATAATGAAATACGTTTTACAAACTTAAAAATTCCCATAGTCTACAAATTCAATCTTTCCAAATTCTCTTTAACAAACTAAAATCTCTTTTTAAACCTTTCTTTCAACTGTGGACTCCTATGAAATAGAAAATAAATTAGATATTTCCTTACTCCAATGGGGAAAGGCCAGAGCATAGTCACAATCAGATCAAAGTAATGTCCAACGCCTGGGATTCACTCATAATCTTCCAGGCTCCTCCAAAGAGCTGTGTCACTTCTCCAGCTCTGCCCTCTGAACAACACACACCTTATCTTCTAAGCTGGAGCAGGCTTCACTTCATATTGCTGCTGTTCTTGGTGATCATCCCATAGTCCTGGCATCCCTAAAATGCTGAGGTTTTCTGCTGCAAGCTCTCTTTATGGTGCCAAGCCTCAACTATGCATGAGCCCTTCAGACCTGGGCTTTCAACTGTTCCTAAGGCTGAAGTTTCCCCAGTGGCTTCTCCTGACATCTCACAGTGCCAAGACTCATCTTCATTCCATGACCCCTTCATGCTTTCAAAATCAGTACAACCTGAGTGACTCTTTACTAAGTTTGGCTGCCAGTATGCAGTACCACCTTGGCTGTTTTTGGAATATAACTTTTGTGTGCTGACTCTCAGGAACCAATTCCCAGATGATTTCACCTTAATGATGCTGGTTTCATCTTAATCATCACTAATTTCTTAGCTCCAGCTAAACAGCATCAATTGTCCCTGTAAGAAAAAGGTTTTACTTTAGTGATTCTTGTCTCTTTTTTTATCACAGCTGGTTCTTCAGTCTCAGCTGACCAAACACCACAGATTCATCACACAAAAGGCCTGGTAGACTCTTTGCTTCCCTCTGAAACTTCTCAAGCCACACTTCCATTATCTATATTGCTCTCAACAGTCTTCCAATCTCCTACAGAACTGATGATTAAGAGCATGGAGAATGGCCAACACTAGTGCTCGCTGGTCAACACCTTCTTGCCTAGTTGGCCTATGAGAGATTGTCTTGAAGAACAGGGAGTGTCATGAGGAAGGACACTTAGGTTGACTTCTGGCTTCTGCATATATGCATTTGTACATTTGCACTCAACCCCCAAATACACAAAATGAATGTGCAAACATTCCAGGGACTGTTACATTATGCAGTCCAAATTGGCATGGATACCAACATGTCAGTACTGTCCCTTTGCCATACTAGAGACCTGGGACTCCCAAGGCCAGGTCACAGGGGTTCCAACATGTCTATGAACCCACCCAGTTCACAATTTTTAACAATGCCTAGCAGTTACCACAGCCTTCATTCTAGGTCTTCAACTTATAGTATCACAGCTCTTTAGTGGAGCAAATGGAAACCTATAAAGCTACCTTCTCCATCATTATCCAACCAATAAAAATAAAAGCAAATCATTGTCAAATCTGAGGGGTTGAAGTAAGTGCTATATTAAAGTCTGTTAAAGGATATAGGACTAATGATATCATCAGTCCCCCTTAACCCACCAGGATGAGTCCTACAAAACCTACCTAGGCTCACTAGAGTGGACAGCTGCAAACATAGACTGAGTATAGACCAAGACAGAGAAGATTAACATGGTGTACTAGTAACTTACCTGATTGTTGACCAAGTCCCAGCAAGAAGCAACCAAAGGAAAGAAGAATGTTTTAGTTCACAGTTTGAGAAGGGACATAGTCCATTTTGATAGGGCAGGCATGAGCACAAGAGCTTGAAGCAACTGGTTCCATTGTGTCTATAGTCAGGAAACAGAGCAGGTAGAAAGTGGGGCATGTCTGTAAAACCTCAGGTATATTCCTACTGATCTACTTCCTCCAGTAAGACTTAATATCCTAAAGGATCTACAACTCCCCAGAACATCACCACTAGTTGGGGAACAAGTGCTTAATTAAGTACACAAGCCCTGTGGGAGGCATTTTACATTCAAACCACAGCACATGGCACCAGATAAATGGTATATAACCACTGATCTAGAAAATATGTTTTTCCATTTTTAGAAAGAGAGGAAATGTATAGGTTTCCATTTATTTAAAACAGACAACGAGATTCATTATGAGTTTGCTCCAGGGCTATGTTAACTCCTCTGCCCTTTGTTAAAATATAGTATGAAGAGGCAGACACCATCTGGAAGTCTGGGCAGAATACCTCATTTGTTCACTATATTGATGGTGTTGTGTGTTCACAGAACCAGATGAACAGGAAGCAGATGCTGGCTAAAGGCTCTTTTAAGAATTATGTGCCCCAGACAGTAAAAGACTGATAATAGATCTGAAGACTCAATATTGCTAAGAGATCAATACCTCCAATTCAATCTATAGATTCAACAAAATCCCAGCCTACATTTTAGAAAATATTGCCAAAGAGATCATAAAGTATCTCTTGTTTGTAGTCTTATGAGAATTATATGCCTTTCTCAAATAAAGATCAGATTACTAAAGCTTCAATTTTCAGCATGAAAACAGAAGCAGAGTATCTTCTGGGGTTCTTTGGGTTGTAGGAACAGAGTATTACATTCCTGGTCGACACACTACACAAGAGGGATAACATATTTAAAGTGGTCCACATTTTAGTGGAGTCCATCTATGACCTTGATCAACATCTTGGGTTACTGTTAAACAGTCAGTGTAGAGAAGTATTTTCAGTACCCAAGTCATGGCACCAAATGTCTTTTAGTGTTCCTGGACCAAACTCTGGTAGTAAGAATGAACTTCTGGCGCATATTACAAGTAAGTGTTGAAGATGGGCAGATGTATAGAAGTAGATGAGATTATACATTCTGCACTTTAGATAACCAAAATGAGGTAATAGTGATTCCTACAAGAAAACATTCATTCTCTGTGTTCTTCTGCTGGACTGCTAGAATAGCTGGTGAACCCAGGTAAATTTACAAAGCTTCAAGTATTTCTGTAGTGAACAGTTAGATCTACTATCAGATTCTCTTTCATTAATGACGGAGTTGGGTACCAGCTTCTGGGAACTCAGTGGAAGAGTACTCTTATCCAGAAACTTCTACAGGGATTAACACTTCCCAATCCTACTTGGCCCTGAACCACACTTTCTCCTGGTCATCTCGGTTAGCTGGAATTGAATGACTGATTTGATTGGCAATGGAATGTAAATCTTGGTACCTTAACTGGAGCAGTAAAGGACAACAGCAGCCCTTGTAACCTTTGAAGATGTTTGGCTTTTTCCATTGAGATGTGAACAGACACTGATTCATGCTGGCAATAAAGCAAAGAAGTGATTCTGCCCATATCTAGCTTGTTGAACCAATGAGTTTGTTGGTGTTAACTTGCAGGATCATGAGTTGGTGGACTGCTTACAGAAGCTTGGGTGGCACAAAGCAACTGTATCATTGAAAGCTCATTCTAGCATGAACCACACCTACTCACAAAACCATCATTTGAGTCTCCCCAAGAGTCACCTTTCCCTCAGCACTTGCTTACTGCTTTGATGACCTCCAGGAGGGTAGCATGAATCTTATATGTTTCCAGAGCTTCCTGAGGTTTTAGACCTCTGTCTTCTCTCCAGGAAAGAATGTTTCAGTCCAAAGTGAATCCCTATACAGCATGAAGCCATTTAAATCTTATCTCTCACCTGCTTATCACTGGTTCTTGCAGTACACTGAAGATACAACTGCAACTGAAACCACAGCTATGGAATAAATAGTATATATGCTTATATTTTCAAAGTTTTAAGTTTAATGGTTAACACCAAAAGTTAAAACTGACATGAGTCAAAGGTTTTTAATGCATTTTAGAGATTAATAGATCAAGAGATGATGTAAGTAGCCTAGATAAGGCTTCAATAGTGTAATATGTCTCAGTTAATATAGCCCGACACACTATTATGTCACATTAGCTATTTCTCCATAACTATACTATAGGGAACACCTGTGACTTCTTATACCATCTCAAAGATTATCACATATTAGTTTACAAGAGGTCTCAAAACATTTCTGATGTGAAAAATGTGTTACCTTATCAGAACACAATAAAATTAGTGTAACTGTGTTTTCCCAAACATATAATCTATAAAATACTGAATCAGTGATTAAAACATTTCACCCTATAGAAGGCATCAGGCCAGTACAAGATTCTGGAGAAATTTTACAAAAAAAAATATAGAAATCCAAAATCCCTGTCTGATAAAATTTATTCAAATGAGTAGACAAAAGATAGCAACAGCTTATCACAATACATCAAAATTAGACAGAGTACCAAAAATGAAATTATTTCTCAAGCTTCACCATGGTCCAAATGAGTAAATAACACCATTAGCAAGCCCTGTGTTTCAACTGGTTTTAGTTATGATGAAAGAGAGTCTGTGACCAGAATACAAAGATGAGTCAATACTCAAAACCTACACATTAACAGAAGAAAAGAAAAATGAAGGTCAATGGATATAGAAAAAATATTCTGTTTGGAAGTCCATATAACTGTAACCACAACATATTATATGAGAAAAAATCTATTTTCAATTAAAAACATATGAAAATCCATACAAAACTGGGAATGGTGGTTCACACCTCTATTCCTAGAACTTTGGAGCCTGAAACAGGAGGATGTCTGTGTGTTCAGTGAAGACCTTTCTTCACAAAACAAAACAATAACAACAAAAATTTATCTGTAAACTATGAGAGAAACACTACGTTAGTAACAGAAATATCTTTAAAACTTTATGAAGAATGTTACTCCAGCCCCAAATGATCACATACTTTGTGGCCAAATTTCACAGATACACATTAAAGTTAGGACATGACACTATGGATCAAAGCCCCTTCTCCATATCAATTACAGGATGCTCTGATCAGTCAAAAATGTGGTTAAAAATAGGCATTAAAATTATTGAAAGAGACAGAATTGTGAATTAAAGGTGGCATCAGTGTTTGATGCAGACTGAAAAAAAAACTACAAACTATTTAGAATTAAAAGTTTAAGAAGTTTGCTTCAAAGGAGATAAATATACAAAAATAATTAGATTTTGATTTAACACGAATTAGATATTAGAAAGCATTATTTATGGGTCTAGAAAGATCACTTATTATTAAGAGTACTGGCTGCTTTTCCAGAGGATGTGAGTTCAATTCCTAGCACCCACATGGCAGTTCACAACCACGTGTAATTCCAGTTCCAGAGGATCCAACACACTCTTCTGGCTTCCAAAGGTTCATGCATATGGTGCACAGAGATACACTCAGACACACACAGATGAACATTAGATAAGTAAGTTAAGTAAGTAAGCAAATGTTTTTAAGTAAAAATTTAAAATACTCGTTCTCATTCAATATTGCATTCAAACTCCCATGGTACCTTGGATAAATGACCAAAAATATTACTTGGTGCTTTTATGCAACCAAATTTTTAAACTATTCATATTAAAAACTAATTTATGACTAAGAAAATTCAACATTCTGAGCATATTCTATAAATTTATCTCAAATTTGAACAATAAATTCAATGTTATTCCAATAAAAAAATCTTAACAAATATTTTTCAGGTAATTTAATAAAATTTTTAAAATTCTTAACTATGAATAAATAATATTGAGACCAGGTATGACAGGATTGGAAAAAGTTACTTTTCTGGATATTATTTTAAACGGATGAACATATTATTTCAAGGTGGTCATAATTAGAAGTGTGGTATTTTACATGGTTAAAATATGTTAATTAGTTAGACTTGAGAGATTAGAATTAAAAGCTAGGGTCTTTGGGACATGGATTTATGAGCGAGTTGGCCTCACATATCAGAACCTTTTGAAATAATTAGTCATCTGTATGGAAACAAAGATAATTAGAGATTCCTCTGTATGAAAATAAATTCCAGGTAAATTAAAGGCTTAAATCCAGTCAAAATAGTTTAGAAATACAATGTAGGATGACAATTTTATGATCTCTACAACAAAAAAAAAGTTTAATTACATAGAATAGAAACATAAAAACAAAACCAGTATAAATTTACATTGAGGTTTAAAATACTTGCCTGACAAAGTAACAAAGAAAAACGATTTTGCAAAATGCTTTGTAGAAATCTATCCAAGCCGTATATAGAACATTTCTCTCCAAGCCAAGAACTGATGGCTATATTAAATGCTTACTGTTTACCACTATATGATCTAATTGATTTGATTGGTCAGTATGTATGTACTCTATGAATCACTATAATAAAGTATAAATGGTACAAGTAAGTAAAATGGTATAAGATACCATTTTAATCTCCATTTTTCTCTTGAGGAGACAGAATTACAGAGAAGTCATGGTAAACCCAAGTCCACACGATGTATATGTGAAGAATTCATGTTTCAAATTTCTGCGAACCAGTTCCAGAATGATATGTATGTATGTGTCTTTGTCTTTCTTTGTATATGTTTACATGCACATGTATTGTTATCAGAGACAAGATTTGAACATGTTGAAATAGAGCAAGCCGGAATTGTCAGTGCAGATGGAGACACATCCAGCCTGATCCATTAGGGTTCCAGTTTAAACCTCTGCTTTCTCACCCATTGGGTTAGCAAAAGTTGCAGAACTCCTAGAAATGCCAAAGTTTGACCAACAGTTGATGCAAAATAGGAATCAAAAGCTTTGCAATGGAGTATAAATTGGTATGCAGACTTTAAAGAATGAGTTGACAAGAGCTGATAAAATCCACACAATGCAGACTGGTGAATCACCAACATAACTTCTAAGAAAACAGCGAAATATATAAGGGCATCCATGAATTTAAGAGTATAGAAGAAAAGATTTGAGAAGAGTTAAGGAAATATGAAAGTAAATTATAACATATTGATAAGTTGTGATACTCTTTAGTAAAGATTAAAGAACTAAATATTTTGCAACTTGGATGTTTCTTCAAGGCTGGACTGTTGAACAGAAACAAGATAGCCAACTTTTCCCACAGGTTGCGTGTTTCCCAGAATAACCAAGAATGTGGCACAGCATCAAATCTTAAACACACGCACAACATTATCACATCTTTTTGCAATCTTTTATTGTGAATAGATTGAACAGCTCTCAAGCATTGATTTTGGGGATGACAATACCATGTTGCAGTGTTGGATATGTGTTATTGTAGACCATACACAGAATGTGGCATCGTTACTGTAAGCTTTTAGGACATAGGAAACATCATAGTATGTATATATGCACTCTAAGCATAAATACAGGGTACAGACTACTTTCATGGAAATGGCTGCTTAGGAAAAGGAGGGCATGTGTTTGGGGACTGAAGAGGGACATAGAGGCTTGGAAGTCACATTCTTAATATTGCTAGTAAACAAAGACATATGGTGCTCGTGAAATGATTTTTAGTTCTGGTGGCAGGTGTGTAGAGAGATTCTGCTCTGTATATCTCACTCATTTTTAATATAAAAAGAGAACAGAATGAGCTGGCAAGATGATTAGGGCAGACTCCTTACCCACAGAGGACTCATGTCGAGTCATTCCAGCAGAGTCTTTGTAAGTCAGCACAACTCCTCCAAACAATAAAGACCCAAAGAGAGTCATGCTTCCTGCCCACATAGCTTCTATTGTGTCCTCTTGTGCCCTTGAGTTTTTCTATGGGCGTCATGTTAATCAGCAAAGTCAAGGTACAGAGACCATCCAAGCATCTCATGGGATGGAGGGAAGAGCAGGGCTTTGATAAAAGAAGCACTTCTAGATCAGGAATAATATTACCAGAACCCTGATTTTTAGTCCATAGACCAAATTAAGACTTTAAAGAGAGTTTGTTTAACTTGTGATTAGTTTTATTATTTTAAAGAAATGCAGCATGTCTCTTTACTATCTGTGGAGTTAACCGCAACACTACTGACTCCCTTTCCTTCTGTGAGCACTGTTCATCAGTGTTCAACCCCACCCTCTGGTGTTTGTACTTGTGAGTCTCATTGCAGAAAACTTGACTTAAAGGGGCCTCAGAGAAGACCACCTTATGTTCCTGTCATCTCTTGTCACAGCTGCTGCTAGTACTACCAAGTGGGACTCACCTCTGCAGAGACACATCAGTCACAGAACTTGTACCTACTCACAGCACAGCTCATTTTTTAATAGGTCTGACTCTTAGGAGGCTCTGCTTTGTATGGAGTCAAAATAGGCTTCAAACTAAAGCCTGTTAGAGGCTTATGTAACAAGTGGAACTGCTCACTTGCAAACATCTGAAGACAGCACTAATTATGGAAGTAACACCTTGCTTCTTCAAAGTAAGCCCTTCAGATCTCTTTGTCTTCCTGACTTGTTTGATTACATTTTTGGTTCATTCTGCTGGCTGCCTCACTGGGTGTGATCCAGCTCCTTGCCTTGGGAAGGCAAAGGAGAGAGACTACATGTTATCATCCTCAGCACTGTCTGTCTACCACTTAATCATCCAGCTGTGTACAGCCTGAAGAGTATACTTTCTGCATTTCTGCTGTTTGTATCTAGTTGTCTACCTCTGCATTGTTCATGGAGTGTGTTTGGATTTAGTGACAATATGCTCATGTAAAGTTCTTTAAAAACAGATGGAGTGTAAAATAGTGTTCTTGTGTTATTTCATATCTTGCTTCCTCTATATGAAATATTCCATCAAGGCATGCCTCAGAAGCTTATTTATTCCTCAAGATCAAGCGTCTACATTGCTATGTGGTTCCCTTCCCCTCTTTCTCCTTTATAACAGTCTAAAGTAATTATCCTCTCTCTGCTTCCTCTCCAGCTACTCCTTTTTTAATGACTTTTATTTTTGTCTTTTTCTTCTATATCGTCTTGGAAGGAAGTGACTATCTTTATCCTTCCTTCCTCCCTCCCTCCCTCCCTCCCTCCCTCCCTCCCTTCCTACCTTCCTTTCTCTGTCCTTTCTTTCATTTTTTTGTAGCTATAACAGTCAGCACTGTGGCTGGACTTAATATGTACTTAGTGAACTTTTGTGAGCCGATGAGTTGAGGTTGTCCTGAGACCACTGGGTATTTTGCACTGACTCAAGTTGTTTGAGGACCAGCTTGAGTTTTCTTGTCTTTGAGCAGGAATTGTTCTTGTTTTCCTTGCTTGCCTAATAATAAGAAAAACTTTCCTTTTCACTGAGATGTTTGCTGAATGAATAAAGAAGATGAAGAGGGGCAGGGTATACTGATGCTAGCATTCATAGGAATATTGTTTCTTTGGCTGCTCCTTATTGGGAAGGGAACAATGCACACATACAAATATTAAGTTTATATTCATGCATACATGCTGTACGCAGCACCATATGAATGTGTAAATAAAGCCCTTGCCTTTGTGCTCTGCAGCTACATACATCTTCTGAATTGCAGCGTGCACCCAGCTTATTTGAAGTCCTACACAATGTGTCTAACCTCCCAGGCAAAGTTTCTTATTCATTTCCTTTGCCTCCACCAATGTGTGATTTATTTACAGAAACCACCATGCAGCAAATTAAACATTTGCTCTGCCCAGAGGGAGAGTTTCCTAGTACCACAGGATGGACGGGGACTGTTTTGGAGGCTTATATAGGAATAGAGCTCTAGTTCAGAACCTTAAGTCTAACTGTCTTCTGTCCTACTTCCAGTGGCTGACCAGCCTGGGAGAGGATGGGGAGAGAAACAACAGCTGAGCCTCTCCACCTTCTTCTTCCTTTTCTTGTTTCCAATCCTCACCTGGCCATGGGGATTTACTCAGTAACCAATATGATTAACTGGAAGTCTTTTTTTTTCTTCCTATCTTTCTTCCACTTTTCAAAAGAAAAAAAAACACCCTATATTTTATTGCTTAAACAACAAATGCCAAACTTTTAGTCATCTGTTTCAAGATTGTTGCACAGGAAGTCCTTGAGCCATCTCTGCCCCAACCTCTGGGGAGCTATCCAAGAGCTCCTGATATTCACTGTTACTTCACAATCCCCACTCAAATTAAAGAAACCCCAAAATAAGCTACAAAGTCAAGGATACATAAATTATTAAATATTGACAATTAACATTTTTGTCTGGCTTGCAGATATGTCCGCTCTGCATCATAGCCCCTTCTACTAGCAGAAGGCAGCTATGGTTGATAAATCCCAAACTATCAGAGCTTTGATTTCCAGTAGTCTACTGCTTGGCATCTCAGAGATGTTCTTGGTTGGATGATTATACTGAACAGATAGGCTTATGACTGGGCATTTTCCATGTTGTTTCTATGCATCCATTTATAGTTTATGTGGTATACACCTGCTTCAAGACAATGAAAAAGAATGATCAAGCTCCTGTCTTCATTTCCCTGGAAGTAGTTGTTGCTTCGTGGTGAGTCACTTAGAAGCTACATACATTTAAATTTGGTTAGTGATGAGATTATGGTGAGGGGTAGCCTGAGTCTCCCAGCTGACAAAAATGCAGGATAGCTGGACTCACAACATCTGAAAGTGTATTTTACAGTCCTATAGCTGTCAGTGCATTTTACAGTCCTGTCTGTCTATGTCTTAAGACATCAGTTGGTCTGGAAGTTAGTGTTCATATGGCCTAGTGTGTTGAGGCCTTCCTCAATACATGAGGGGCCTTGAGCATTGATTCTAAGTAGCAAAGTCCTAGCTCTGTGGAACACTGCATCAATGCAAGTCACAAGCCAAGCTAGTCCTTAGGTGAGGGTGTTGATGCTTCTCTTTATAAAAGTGGTGTCGTGGTGACTTTATCTTGGAACACACACAAGGGATACTTCATGCCTATTTTGAGAAAATGCAGTATGCTACATGCAGCCACATAAAAGGGAAGTTTGTAGATTGATGTCTATATGCAGTTGAGGGCAAGCACAAGGTAAAGCAAGGCCTGTGATTGGGCAATGAAATAGAGAGGCAGGCCCAGAGTGTTTGAGAGAGGAGAGAGAATGTGAAAGGGAGAAGAACCAAGATGGAGGAGGAGATGGATGGCCCAAATCTATGTGGCTTTAAATAGCCATAGGTAGCCATGAATATCTTTTAAGGGATGGATTATTACAGGACAATTTGTCTTATCTAGATGAGCAGTTTATATCAATATCAATTGGCTCTAAGTGGACATTTTGTGGGGGAGAATTTATTGATATAAATCTGATTGATAAATTAAAAGCTTCTAGAGTTTTGATTTTAACTGGGTTACTGGGAATTGAGACTGAGCAGAGTCAGCAAAAATAGGCCATGAGGTGATGGTTGCATGGGACTGGTGTGTCAGTAACCTGCCATGGGAACTAGAAGGGTGGTTGCTGCTGGGGCTACCATGGCAGTAAGATTGCCTCCACAGGGCTCAGAGAATAGCTGGCAGTAGAGTGAAATGAAGATTGGGAACTTAGCCAGTTCAGTGGAGACATTTTGAGAGCTCTGGGCCAGAGTCTGGCTGACTGAGATGAGAACACCCTGCTGATGCCATGTGGCCCAACAGTGCCAGCAAGCATTCTACTACTGAGCTACATCCTTAGCTTTTAACTTGTATTTTTATTCTTACTTTCTTTAGCTTTGAGATAAGATCATGATCATTTCACCCAAAAGTCCTGATCTACTGTTTGTCTCAGCCTCCCAAGCAATAAGTATTGCCTAGCAAAATGGTAGGTAATCATTTCAGGATTGGTAAATTAGAGCGAGTCATAATTTGAATGAGAAATGTGCTTACATATTTGAATACTTGGTCCTCAGTTGGTGACACTGGGACATTCTGGATTCTTTATGAGGTAAAGCTTAGCTGGAGGAAGCAAACCACTGGGCGTAGGCTTTGAGGATTGCTAAATTTGACCCTCTCTCTCTCTTCCTATTCTTCCTCTCTATTTCCTGTGTGGGTAAAATGTAATTTCCTGTTTCTGCCACTGCACCATGACTTCTCCACCATTTTGAAATCTTAACCTTTAGGAAATGTAAGCCCAAATTCTTTCTTCCTTAAGTCACTTCGGACCATGGTGTTTATCACAGAAACAGAAAAGTAACTGATACAGAATGTGTCTATTTTACTGGAAGTCATTCAAATTTGGGGTTCACAGGCAGAATGCACAATGAGGTACTCTCTTATCACAACATATACACTTAAAATATGCTTTATGTTAAAATACACACACACACACACACACACACACACACACACGCATGCACACACAAACCCCACAGAAAACTCCATAATTTCTAGTGCCTGTTGGTTTTATTTTTATTAAAAATATTTGATATTTAAAATATATATTGATTTTATTGTGAGTTAAAGAGATGAATTTGAGGAGCAGTCAAAACCTGTAAGATGAGACCTGCCCCAAGGCTGCAGTGAGCAGAGAGGAGAATAAAGAGTTGTAGGGTACCAGGACAAGCATACAGATGCTTAGAAACTCTGGCACCTTTAGGAGCCAACAGGAGAAAGCTGGTCAGACACACGTACACTGTCCTCTCAGGATCATACTTCCTTCCTCACAGAGTAGACGTCCTCCAGGAGTCAGCCATTCCAAGTGTCCAGCTTGATGTGCTGTCTGCTGTCTGAGGTCATAGGACTTGGTGACAATGTGATTACCATGTTCCCGGGGTTGAAACATAAAGGATTGGACCACTTAATGACCTTATTTAAGAGTAAGGCAAACCCTTGTTGCTTTGTGGGAGCACAAAGGCATCCAGAAAGAAAGCCCAGTGTTTCTGGTAGAGGACAGAGCATGTGGACACAAATGTATCCACAGGATAATGGAATGCCGTCTTGTTCACTATGTGCTACTGAAGAACATCGTGATTCTATCCTCGCTGAGCCCGGGCTTCTAACTCAGTGGAAATGGAATCCAACTCGGTGTGAGCCCTACTTCCCAAGCAGAGCAAATCTGCTTTTCTCTCTGTCTCTGTCTCATCTCCCTATCTATCGTGGAGAGACGTACGGTGCACTGCTGAAATCTGCCAGTGGGAATCCACTCTGAGATGTCTGAAGAAATGAAGGAGGGGCTTGCCTGGAGCAGAGACTGGAGGCCGGCCATGCTTTCCCCACGCTGCTGGAATGGCAGTTTGCCACGGGCTGCTTATCTATACATATTCTTTTCTGCTCGCACATATAAGAAGAAGCGTGCCCAGCCAGATGCAACCTGGCTTATCACACCATATCAACCCAGGAGCAAAGCAGTTTTCAATTTCTCCATTTCTGAGTACAGTGGAAAGTCAGCAAGACTGCTGTGTGTGGGGACAAAGACATCAGTGGTGCAAGCTGGGGGTGGAGAGAATCTACAAGGAAGGTGGAGGACTGGGAAGATGTGGGGATCAAGGTATTCATGACTAAAGGGTGTGGCCAGCCATATCCAGTATGTTATATCTGTAATTAGGTTAGCTCTCTGGCTTATAAGCTCACTTATCATTTCCCTAGAACATTCTCTCTTGTTCTCTAGTCCCATTGACCATCCATCCATCCATCCATCCATCCATCCATCCATCCATCCATCCGTCTTGCTGCCTTTCATCTTTCTAAGGCCTAGCTTTTCATTCAAGGTTCCATTTGATGCTACTTATTGTTTGTGTTACATTATTTATGGGCTGGGGTATATATGCCATGGTGTTCATGGGGAAGTCAAGGTCAATTTGCAGAAATCAATTCTCTTCCTCAAACTGGGTTGAAGTTCTCGGGTTCTAGAGGGGTCTAAATAGGTCATCAGGCTTGACAGCAAGTGCCTTGATAAAACAGCTGAGATATTTAACTGTCCAGGATGCTCCTTCTTAGGGGATGTTCCATTCTTTTTTGTGTACCTTCAACCTTTGAACTTTTTTCCTGTCTTCTTTTATGGCATTTAAACTTTCTTTTCTTTCTGACTCAACTAGTTGATTAATTGCTTGAAAACAGAACACATTTTCTCCTGCAGCTCCATTTCTATGTGTGTAGAAATATGTCTATTTGCCTGACTGTATTTCTGTATGTCTCTATGTAGAAATATGTCTATAGAAATATTTACGTAGGAATGATGTCTTTCCTACCACGAGGACTCAAACAAAATTATAGTTAATAAGAAAGAGTTAGCCAGAGATAATAGAGGAATTGATGATGATGATTAAACATCCAATGAATGGGCCAAAAGCTTTATTTTAGAGTTATAGTTTTATAATGAGATTTTAAAACAGAAATTAGAATGTTATTTTTGTTTAGAGGTACCATGTTCTTAACATGATCATGTATACTTGGTCCCAGCTGGTGGGGCTGTTTTAGAAATTCCTGGAATCTTTAGGAAGAAGAGTCTAACTGAAGGACATAGGTGATTAGAGGCAAGCCTTCAAGTTTTATAACTGGGGCCTGTTTCCTGTTTGATATTTCTTGACCATAAAAGCAATGTAATGCCCGCCCTGCCCCCTGCTTTTCACATTTCAGATGTGTTCTCGGCCAAAATAGATGTATCCCTTCAAATTGTAAACCCAAGTCAACTCTGCTTTACTTAAGTTGCTTCTTTTCAAGTATTTTGTATAGTAAAATCTATCTATCTATCTATCTATCTATCTATCTATCTATCTATCTATCTATCTATCTATCCTCTATCTATCTATATCTATCATCTATCTATCCTCTATCTATCTATCTATCTATCTATCTATCTATCTATCTATCTATCTATCTATCTATTGAGTATTAGATTGTCTGCAGTAATAAAATCTTCTAGACTGATTATTTTAGATAGCAGACATTTGCTGTGGAAGTTCTAGAGACTGGGAAGCCCAAGAGTGTAGTGGCAGAGATGTACTTTCTCCTAAGAACCTTCTTCATGGTTTCAAAGCCTCAATGGATGGGGAGAAGCAGCATCCAGTTCTGAGGGAGTCTTTTTTTTTAATAAGACATCAGTTGTAACATTAGATGCTTGTTCCTCTGTCCTCACTTAACCCTGATTACCTCTCAAAGATGCCCTTCCAAAATAACATAACATTGAAGATAAAGATTAGTGCTTCAGCAGGAATCTGGATATCGACAACATTTAGTCCAGAATGCAGATCTTGGTAAAGCTGTTTCATACAATCACATGATGGTAGGATGCAGGCAGGATGTTTTCAAGACAGAAATTCTTCAAAATAAATAAGCAATTCAAAATATTTATATTAAAATGATTTTGTAATTCCACTTCTGGGAATATAACCATAGCAAATGTTCTTAGGAATGGTTATATATGCAAATATGATCCATTGTAGTCTTGTTTATAATCTTGAGAAACAGGAAATGACTTGAGCAGTAGAGGGATGGTTAAATAACTAACAATATACTATAATAACATACTATATTATGCAACCATTAAAATGAGAGATTTGAGGTTTATTTTGCAGCATAAAATATTTATTATATAATTTTTGCTTAAACAATAAAATGCACCTTTACTATGGTTTAAATTATATAAATTGTCTTTGGATAAAGTCTGAATAGGAATAAATGGAAATTGCTATATTTATTGGAGTAGTTGGACTTTGTTCAGTTCTTAACTTCTTTTGTGTAAAGCCTTTTTTCTTGCTTTAATATATGGCTTTAACATAATTTTAGAAGAAAGATTTGAGTGAGGAAGGTACAAAGAACCAAATCACAAGGCTGATTAATTCTTACTGTAAACTGACTCTCAGGATGGATTTGTTTCAGATAATCTTGGCTAATAGTTCCTGAGTCCCATGTTCTTTCTGCTTGGGAACCTCAAGATTGAATTGGAAAGTTCAAGTATCTGGATGTTTACATTAGTGTCTTTTAATTTCAGCCTTCTAGTTGGCTGACTCCAGTTTGTGATCTGACCACCCCACTGTGGAATAACTGTTTATCTAAATCCAAGTTTCTGCAAGGTTATAAATGCAGTTATTTCAGGACCAACTGGGGATAAGTTCTTAGACCCAGGACAATAAATTATTATTTGCTCAAAAAGGTATTTTTAGCATCAACAGATCTTGCAAATCTTCACTTAAGGAAAGAACACATCAGAGACACATTATGAGTATTCTTTTATATATATAGCAATCTAGACAAGAGCCATAGAAGAAATTTGGGAAATAGTAATTGTCTTGTAAGAATGCTATCTGTTTGTCTCATGTAGCTGAGGCTGGCCTTGAACTCCTGATCTTCTGATGGATTTGCAGGAATGCAGCAGCTCTCCTGACTTCCATATATGATTTTTATGAACCTTAATGAGCAATGCTTGTGCATATGAATCTATCTGCCTGTTACACCTGTTCTTCTGAAAATCAACACAGTTAACAAGCACTTACCACATTTTAGATTCATTATGTGTCGCAACAGTCATTCAGGGCTTATAGACCCTGACCTCTTCTCAGAGGTTGCTTTTCATCCAGAGTAAACTTCCTTCTTCATTTAAGAACTCACAGCAGCCAGTGGGCATGCAGATGATATAGAGCCACTTGGACCCTTTTAGAGAGATACGGTAGCTGCATCAAGGATGGATGGCCATAAGGTCTGTGAAGGAAAAGTCCAGATGTTCTGCCCTTTCATCTAGTGGATAGTTCACAGGAGAGAACCCTGAACCCTGCAAATGAGGCAACAGTAACATTTACAGGAGCAAAATGTACAATTAGTAGATCCAGACAGTTGGACCCATGCACCATTGACCTTGTTCATTCTCATCCTGGGATTGCTTTCTCTAGCAATGACTATTTGTAGTCTGAAGAGTTTCATCCATAAAGATATGGACCAAGAGAGTCCTTTGTACATCCTCAGGTCTCCATTCTTTGCAAATGAAAGAGATCTTTTTTATTGACAAGCAATCATGAAAAGGTGTAATGGAAGACTGGGGAACTCTGGGCTTCTTCCTCTGCCACAGATTCCCATGTGTGATGTGGGGCAAATGTCTGAAGTTCTGTGAGTCTCTTGAGCTTTATGTTTTAATAGCTGCCCCAAGTTCCTGTTCATGGGGATTGGAAATGTCTCCCTGTGTTTGTTGTGCTAGTGTCACAGGGATGGGCTGATGTAGCTTCTCGGTGACACTAATTCCTGTTAATTTTTCTTCCTTCCAGACTGCTTTGGCATTTCATTGATTTTCTATAATTTAGCACTTAATCATCACAATATGAATCACACACACACACACACACACACACACACACACTCACACTTGTGAATATTCTAGGAGGTACAGTTTCCAAAGCAGAATTCAGTTTCTTGTTTTTATAGATAGAAAAGTCAGTTCAACTGAGGGTCATTAGTACAATAAGCTCAAGGCTGGTTTATTTTTTCATATCAAAATCCAAATGCATGTACTGCCATGTGGTCTAAAAACATCTCAACATAGTGTGTCTAAAGATGAACTGCTCCCTCCCTACCAAGCTTGACTGCCTGGGGCCTGTTCCTCTCAGTCTCTCGGCTCAGGAAATAACAACTTTATCCTTACAAAAGCCCCTGAGGATGGGCTTCTCTTTCTCAAGTCTATGAGACCCACTTGTAAAAACTACATTTCAGCTTTCAATAACACACAACATGCAACCCTTTCCAGGGACTGAGTACTACCTCCTTCCTGCAGGTTGCAGCAACAGCCTCTGGACCAGCGTGTCCAATGTAACCCCTTGTCCTCTGTCTCAGTCACAGCAGGTTCTCAACACGTTCCTGGAATGACATTTCCCATGAGTCAGGTCACAGAACTCGGGTCACAGAATTCTGCTCTTCAGCTGTCTTTGTTGATTCCCTATTTCAGGTCTGATGTTTTTAAGCAGCTAAGGCCTGTGGTTTGTTACCTTCCCAATGCAGCCTCTCTTTCCACTCAATACTCTGGCCATGGGAATGTCTGTATGGATCAGCAAGAATCTGACTTCTACCCTAGGGCTTGTCTTTGCTGGTCACTTTGTGTGGAAAGTTTTGCCCAGGTCAGGTTTTTACACTACTATTCCTCTTGCTTCTGGATTTTGTTCTCCTATTAGTAGCAGCCACTCAAATAAACAATTTACCCAGAGATCCATTTGTTTTCAATCATGCCCCCTTTCTCTACTTGTCTCTCTAGCTCAGATTACCATCTGACATACAATATAAATTTATGTAAAGTTCGCAGTTTCTACCTGTGTTCACTCATTAGAATATGACTCTTGTGTAATCTCAGAGTAGAAGAGGTCCTGAAGAACAAATACTGTCAATAACTCTTAAATGAATAGTTGAAAGAATGAAGTGACTGGGCCAGGTATGGTTGGTAATGGCCAGATCTGTGTCCTCTTCAGCAAGAGTTTGTTTCAAATTGTTTATTATATTAAATTAATTTATTCTCTCATACCATTATATCCTGACTGCTGTTTCACCTCCTTCCTATCCTTATAGTCCTTCCCTCTCAACTCCCCTATCCCCATCCGCTCCTCTCTTTCCTTTCAGAAAAGGGCAGTCCTTCCAGGGATATCAAACAAACATGGCATATAAGACTAGGCACATATCCTTATATTAAGCCTGGATGAGGTAACTCATTAGGAGGACAAGGGTCCCAAAAGCAGACATAAGAGTCAGAGACAGCCCCTGCTCACTCTGTGAGGAGTCCCATAAAACACTAAGCTATACAACTATAATATATATGCGGAGGGCCTAGGATAGACCATGCAGACTCCCTGATTGTTGCTTCAGCCTCTATGAGTCCAGGTTTGTTGATTCTGGGGGTTTTCTTATGGTGTCATTGACCCTTTTGGCTCCTACAATCCTTTCTCCCCTTCTTTCACAGGATTCCCCAAGCCCTGCCTAATGTTTGGCTGTGGGTCTCAGCATCTATTTGGCTCAGTGGCTATATGGAGCCTCTTTTCATGGTGATCATGCTAGGCTCCAGTCTGTGAATATAGCAGAGTATCATTAAGTATCATTTCATTGACTCTTCTTTCCATTCATGTTTGGTTCTACTATGGATCTCTGGATTATTCAGCCTCTGACTCATGACCTTCCAGGCAGTCTCAGGTGTGAACTCCCTCTCATGGCATGGGTCTCAAGCTGGAACAGTCATTAGTTAGCCACTACCACAATTTCTGTGCTAATTTTACTCCAGTGCATCATGCTGGCAGGACAAAATGTAGATTAAAGTTTTGTGGCTAGGCTGGTGACATGATCCCTCCACTGGAAATCATGCCTGGTTACAGAAGATGACCTGTTCAGGCTCCATATCCCTCAGTACCAGGAGTCTTAGTTAGGATCACCCTAATAGATTCTTTGGAGTTTCCATTGCACTAGGTTTCCATCTTACCAGAATTACCTTTTAATTCTAGTTGTCTCTCCAATAATTTCTCCCTCCATCCTCCACTCACCTGAACCCTCCTGTTTCCATCCCCACTAGTGATGAGTTCTCATAATATCGATTCTATTTCCCTTTCCCAGGGAGATCAACGTATTCCCCCCCCATCTTAGCCCTCCTTGTTGTTTAGCCTTTCTGGGACTGTGAAATGTAGATGATAATCCTTTACTTTATAGTTGATATCCACTTGTAGGTAAATAGATACCATGTTTGTCTTTCTGGATCTGGATTACCTCACTCAGAATGATTTTGTTTTCTAGTTCCATCTATTTGCCTGCAAATTTCATGATGTCATTGTTTTTAACAGCTGAGTAACACTCCGTTATGTAAACGCACCACTCTTTGTCCATTCTTCAGTTGAGGGACATGTCGGTTCTTCCGAGTTTCTGGCTATTATGAATAAAGCTGCTATGAACATGGTTGAGCAAGTGTCTTTGTGGTAGGATGGAGTGTCTTTTGGGCATATGCCCAGGAGTGGTATAGCTGTATCTTGAGATAGATCTGTTGTGGTAAAACATAAATATGGGCTTTCTTTTAGTGCCCCATGACATCTGTTTGATATTTTCATCTCAGTCAGCAAAGTGTTTTACCCAATTTGCTCCATCTCATATCACACTGCTGATGGCTACTCTCTGAGCCTGGCAACAATCTCTCTACCTGTCTAGTTAGCAAGGTAGGTTGCCACCATGCCAGCCAGACATACACATCTCAATTCCATGGTGGCCCGGTGTCTCCAGTCACCACACACTCTCTTAAATTCAATTAAATTGCCACATGAAAGAATACACAACACAATAACCCCTGATCCAATTGATAATATATAATTTCCCACCTAGACATACAAAGCCTTGTATGCATCCATCCCTTAAGAATATTCATAAAAACCTGTAAATGTGCAGAGAGGAATCTTAACATCTACCTCCATGTTCTCTCAACTGCTACCTCTTCTCCACTTCAGTCTCCTCCTCCTCTCTAAAACATTTTTCCTGCCCATTCTTCCTTCTTGTCCAATGACAGGCCTCGTTCTATCTTGTACCTTTCTTCACCTGCATAATGACATCATCCTACATAGGTCAATTCCAAATTTTCTGAGAAACTATCATGTGAATATCCAAAGTAACTGTACAAATTTCTACTCCTACCAGCCATGGAAGAGTATTCTCCTTGCTCCACATCCTTACCTTCAGGAACTATCACTAATGTTTTATTATCTTAGCCATTCTGACAGGTATCTCAGATGGAGTCTCAGAGTCATTTTGGTTTATTTCCCTGATGACTAGAGATGTTGAACATTTCTTCAAGTCCTTTTCAGCCATTTCAGATTCCTCTGTTGAGAAATCTATGTTAAGATCTGTACCTCATTTTTTAATTAGATTTTTTGGTTTGTTGATGTCTAGTTTCTTGAGTTCTTTATATATTTTGGAAATTAGCCCTCTGTCTTATTTAGAGTTGGTGAAGAGATTTTCCCATTCTATAGGCTGCTGTTTTGTCCTATTGACAATGTCTTTTGCCTTAAAGAAGGTTTTCAGTTTCATGAGAACTCATTTATTAAGTGTTGATGTTAGGGCCTGAACTATTGATGTCCTATTCAGGAAGTTGTCTCCTGTGTTAATGATATTCCTCACTTTCAAATTCAAGGCTATTCCACACTTTCTAAGTAGTTAACTTTGATACACAGTTTTTGAGACAATTCAAAGCTATACTTTCTTTTCCTTGTTGTGATGGTTGTTTGTTTAAGGGTATGTAATACCTTGAACTGGTTACTTCAAACATCAAATTTATGATCACCTTGATTCAGCCTTCTGAGTAGCTGAAATTACAGGTATATGCCACCACACTACTCAGTACTTCCTCAAATTGTAAATTTCTTTGAGAATCCTTCCCTGGTATAGCCATGAAGAGACTCAGCACTTATACACAGCAGATTCCATGCCCTGCTGTCCGCTTACTTCTTTCTCTTCATTTCTGTGTGTTCCAGTGAGAACAGTCTGTTGCAGGATATTTGATCACACTGTGAACCTCAATATTGTATTATTTACTGGAAAAAAACTGTTTTTAGTAGTGGTTTGGCTCAGCCTTGGCACACACCTTTGAGTCAAGGCCTTTCTACTTGAATATTGTAAAAAGAATTAAATAACGTCACCCATAAACCAAGAGGTAGAGTGAGCAACTGGTTAACAGGAAGAGAACATAGGATTATTAAGGAAAAAAAATAGAGAATAAGAGGGAATCAGAAGGACAGATAGACATACAGGAAGTAGAAGGGAGGGACATTCAGTTTGAAGAAGGTTGTTTGAGATGGCGTGAGAGTGGGGATTCCTGATGGGGAGTGGGCTGAGGAAGAAGGCCAGCTCTCTCTGAGCCTTTCACCTCATTATCTTCATTGGTAGACTCAAACACATGTGAGTTTGGGATCCTAATGGTGATGGTGACTCCTTTTATGCATATCCAATTGTTGTCTTATATAGTTGATTTATATACATGTTTCAGGAAGTTTTATATTTCTCCACCAAGCTCTGAAAGTGGATACTCCCTGTTTTGCTTATTTCTTCTGGGACCCTTCTCTTCTCTTACTTTTTCTTTCCCTTCCTATCATACACTTTTATCTACACACTATTCCTGCCAAGCTTTCAAAGTATCCTCCTCTGTTGAATTATCAGTGTTTTCTCTGGCATTCTGAAAAAGGACAAAATTTTATTTTGCTACTTTAAGTGCAAAGAAGTATCTTCTTGCTAAATTTTAAGCTGAGAAGATTTTCCTGTATAGCCCCAGCAAATGTCTGCCTGTTGGCTGGAGCTGAAGAGCATTATTTTGGACTAAACTTGACTCCAGTGCTGTGGGATTAAAAATAATGATAAAAAGTTTAACAATATTCATGTTATTGCCTAGTTTGCAGACCGAATAATGAATGTGTAAATATGTCTGTCTGCTTATATAAGGTTCTGGGTACATCATCAGTTCTTAAATACTTGTGCCATTCATATACCTGTTTGGTTAGTTCATCACTCACTCAGTGGATACTTGTGCGTTCATGATGTAACAGGTCATTTTGAATACACAGGAATCAACACTCAAAGCCATATGTTTCAGTTCCTGCTGTCACAGAATTTGTGTTCCAGTGATAGAGGCTGACTGTGAGCAAGTAGAAAAGAGAAGAAGCAACAAGCAGTTCAAGTGAATATTGGTGATGGGGAGAAAACTGAAGCAGGTCACCGAGATCAGGGTGTTGAGAAAGGAAGAGACATAAGACTTTACTGAGTATTAAAAGAGCTTACTGTGAACTGGAAGATGGACCCGTGGAGATTCTGGGGAAGCAGTGGGGACAGCTGGAAAATCCCAGGTACATGGAGAGAGTAGCACAGACATCTTTAACTAGGGGCTTGGTTGGTGACTTTACTCAGGAAAAATTCTGAAAGATACTATACCAAGAATGGAATAAAATAAGATGGATATGGTTATATATAGAATCATGGAGGTCTCGGACAAAATGGCCTTGAGGACTGTTAAGGGAACTTGGGAAAAAGGCCAACCACTGGGCTTCTAAAAGACTGTACAAACCGACATTTAACTGGAATACTTTTTAAATCCTGTATTGAGAAAATGCAGAAGACCAGGAGAGAAAAGAGGCAGAGAAGTCACTTAATCAGTTACTAAACAACTGTAACAATCCCAGGAAAGAATAATGTAGCTTCCTTGAAGGTAATAGCAATAGAGGTGACAAGGAGGATTCTGAGTATGTGTAGGGATAGAAAGAGCAGTGTTAGAAGTGATGCCTCCACTTTGGCTTTGGTTAGAAGTGATTAGCGATTCTTGGATGATTGTGTAATCTCAGGAACTATCAATCATAAGAGGGCATCTGATGATCTAAGTGGGAGCTAAGAGGATCTGGAGGAGACAAGCGGGGAGGAGCAGACTGGCAAGCTCAGGGATAGTTCACTTAGGCCACATGTGCAGCAATGGGTGCAGGTAAGTAGTTGGGAATGCTTTCCTGATAAGTTCTGGTGTCTTCCTTGAGAGGAGACCAAAATCATTTGTCAAAGACAAGTGGGGAAGAGAAAATGGAAATCAGAAAACAAAGAATGCAGTGGCTACCTAGGAAAGAAGAGGAAAAAATACTTCGGCAGAAAATTCTGTTGCAAACCAAGAACTTAGTTAAGGTCATGGATATATTTAGCAAAATTTGGTGCTTTTCTCCAGACACATTTAAATGCGTACATGGACTTCTGCTGGGTGATTATGGTGGAGAGAAAAGAGCACAGAGACTATGTGCGGGGGGCTGATGATAATTGTTCATCATGAAATTTAAGCCCATGCTATGAAAATAATTCCACAAAATAGCAAAAGATGTTGAAGTTCATGGGCTCAACAGACTTTCAAGTGTAGTTCAGCGAGTTTTGAGGGAAGGATTGGTGAAGCTGTGGCAATTTAGACTGTCTCGGAAATACAGGAAGGTGCTATAAGGACTATAGAATGTTTTAAATTTAACAAAGGAAGAGATGTAACTATTGACCTTGAGGTGGGAGGACTGGCACACTGAGAAGAACAAATCATGAAATTAAGAGGATATGGAAAACACTGTTCCCTGCATGCTGATATCAAGAAGAATTATAACAGACTGTATTGGAGAGGACATCTTTTTTTTTCTGGAGCCGAGGACCGAACCCAGGGCCTTGTGCTTGCTAGGCAAGCACTCTACCACTTAGCTAAATCCCCAACCCCCATGGAGAGGACATCTTGAAGGGGTTGGAGAACTAGCCAGTCAGTAAAGTGTTCACCTTACAAGCACGGGAACCTGAATTTGATCCCTAGCAACTGTGTATGGAGCTGGGTGTAGTGAAGTACACCAACAATCCCAGTGCTGAGGAAGTAGAGACAGGAGAATTCTTAGAGCTCACTGGTCAAATAGTCTAGACAAATTAGTTTTTAAAATATGGTGGCATGTAGCTGAGGAAGACATTTGGTGTTGACCTCTAGTTTATACAGGCAACTCTACACACACATTTATACACATGTACATTTACACACACACATACACACACACACACATACACACACACACACACACACGAAGGAGCAGAAGCTTTAAAAGGATAAAAATCAAGCAACAAGGAAGTTTAATTCATCGTTTTGATCTCTGTAGAGAACAGTATAAGAGGACATGATTAATGGGATAAACTTCAGAGTTTGGAATGGGAAAGAGTCAGCAGCATAAGGGTTAAAGGTGCAAAGGGCAGTAAGACGTACTATCTATAGGCAGTGTCACCTGGGGTATGGGGAATCTCAAAATTTCCAGAATTTTCTGAGTTAATCTACTACAGCGTAGGGAGTCTTTCCAGGAAAAGCCAGTGTTAATCAAAACAAAAACAATTTTTAAAAAGTTTGGGTAAATACAGTTCTTTATTGATGAGGATCATGTCAAGGGCCTTAGAATTTTTATTTAAATCATAGTGTTCACCATGCCACAGATATATGTAAGCCTGTAATAGTAGAGGGACTCTAGATTGCCAAATTTCCTGGTCATTATTTTGACAATTCTGTGCCCTTATTGAATGAAGAAAACTCTAAACAAGACACTCACCTCTGTATACAGCAGTGGGAACTTCTTTGACTTTTCAATCTAGAGGCATGATCAGCCTTTCCCCCAGAGTATCAAAGAACCAGGAACTGCATTCTCCCCCTGGACTGGAGACTCAAACTAAGACGGAAAACAATCAACTTTCAATTTTCTGTGCTCGTTTGCTTTCTGCCCAGAACACATGGCAGAGGCAGTTGAGCAAACCTTTGGGTTAAGTTTCAAGGACGTCTTTCCATTTCGCCTGCACTGGGTTTGGGAGCCAGTTGCTTCTGGGGACCTGGAGCTTGTTTTTTATTAGTTAAATGTGGGTGTCTTCACAGGAAAATAATCTCAAATGTTCAACCTAAGCCCCCAACCCACATTATTTGCTAAATGAAGCCAAGCATCATAAAAGCCTTAATGGTGTGGATTTATCGCTTAACTGTTGTTTTGAGATCACAACAAATCATTAAAATCATTAACTGTTCTAGCTAAATTAGAGCTCAGCCCTCTCACAGTGCCTGGCCTGTGTGGCTTTCCCCATAACACCCCCACCTCTCCTGCTCAGGCTCCTCAGTCTTTGCCTGTGTAAGATGAACTGACTTAATACACCCAAGTCACAGTGCTAAGCAGCTTTGTTCTCTCTCTCCAGTGTTTGTTCTTTCCTCTACCCCAGGGCTATTTGCCTAAGATATGTGGGCAGCAGACAGATAAGCTAAGAGGTTTGGGTCAGTGCTGACTCTAGGAGCCTGCACTGCAAATTTCAGGAATCCAGGGAGTTTGGGCTTTCCTAATGCTCCTGTGTAAGCAGAAACCCTCCTCAGAACATCCAGCAAAGGTAAGAGTGTGTGTCAGCAGACATCTTTCTCTGAATGAAGCCCAGTAGAGTTTGAATGCATTGTGTATCTCTAGCCATCTCCTGAGCCTGTCCAGCCCAATAAAACTGACTAGGGAATCATGTCTTCCCTCTTTGGCCTGATAGTGTGGAGGAAGGAAGAAAGAACATGCATTTTATGGATACTGAGACACAGATAAGGCCTCTCATACCCACGTGAAAAGGAAAACTTAATGTCCATTTTCTGGAAATAGAATAACATAAGACTTGAACTTGAAGGAGACCATTTATTTATTTCTAGATAGGAAAAAAAGACAGATGTATATATACTATGGAGTCAAGTAGTTTCATGGGTTCAGTACTCAGGAAAGATCCTGAATTGTGAGGGTGCTTAGAAGAGTGGTTAAACTTGTATGGAAGAGATGATGCTGGCAACTTGATTCCCACAGAGGAGCTCAGTGACCAGACTCACATTTGGTTCAGAGATATTTAGACACCAGAACATGGCCAGTTAATATTGGTTATACTAAAGACTATATGTAGAAATATCCTCTTGAGGTCTATGCTTAAACCTACTTCATAAAGGCCATTTCTATCTGGTGAAAAATTTGGCCCTCATTGTTGATGCCATAGGCCCCTTGCAAACCTGTCTGGTAAAAATGTGCCTGATTCAATAGTTGAAATTCAGGTGCCAATTATAACTCAGTGTGTGATTTATTCTCTGTCATGGCAGTGGGTTGTGAATTGTTTGTGCTAGGATGTTGTTCTGTCCTTCTGGCTATCCAGATGGGCCTTGGCTTTCAGGACTAGTCATGCTCAGAGAGGACTATTCAAGCTGTGATTGATAAGAACAGAGGAGCAGAAAAGCTGATTGGAAAAAAAAGAAAAGAAAAAAGAAAAGAAAAGCTAAGCTCAAACCTGGCCCAGCGGGTTGCTAAGAAACTCAAGAGTCACTTCCATGTGTGAGCTGTCTCCCTTCTTTCCCATTCGGTTTACAGAACTGGTAGGTGGGCTTACTGAAGCTCTCTTATGTTTTAATTACATTCTGATTGCAAGTACATGTGTGTGAAAGTCCATTTATCTCCAAATAGGAGAACATCGTCTAAGCTCTATCTTTGCTACTAGAAAATTAGTCTTTTATCAGAGCTAATTCAAGGGCCAGATGAGGGACAGTGGAATATAAAGTAGATGACCTTTTATAGAGAAAGTCAGGAAGGGAGCTCTGGGCTCTGGATAGAAGGCTTATATTCCCCTGCACATCCACATTGTTGCATGCAGGAGAGAAAAATCTCTTCCCATTACAGGGTTTTGTGCTCACCAGCAGAGAGGAAGGTTCAGGCACTGCACCAGCATTGAAAGTCAATCTGTGGACCACTCAGGCTTCAGAAGTCTCTCTTGTTGGCAAGTACCACATAGTGACACCTTCTTCAGATCCCGCACTATCTTGTCTAGGTCTTTATATTTGTAAGAAAGGGCATGGAGGGAGGAAGCATAAGCAGCTTTAGTGTGTGGTTTGCCAAGTCTGCTTTCCCGCTCATTCCTGCCTTGATCACCATCATTCTCTAAGTCACTCTGAGCCATCTCTGTTGCCTTCACCTCTGAGCTATAACTCTGAGGGAACCAGCAGCTGGTGGACTTTGTTTTACAGCCCAGTTATTTACCAAGGTCTTACTAACACAGTAGGGACCCCAGTGGGTGCTGCCTAACCTTGTTTTAGAGCCTCTAGGGAAACTGGGATTAATGTCCTGCCTTCCTTGGTCCCCATCCTTAACCCATCCCCACTGTTCTTTGAG
The DNA here is from genome assembly GCF_011064425.1 of Rattus rattus. Taxonomy (NCBI): domain Eukaryota; kingdom Metazoa; phylum Chordata; class Mammalia; order Rodentia; family Muridae; genus Rattus; species Rattus rattus. The sequence goes on from NC_046163.1 coordinate 71,910,185, forward strand.
CCAAACCCAAGAAGCAACATGAAGAAGAATAACAGGACAAGGGCAAAATTTTTTTAAAATAATATGTATGCGAACGTCTATCAGTATCTTCTCTTAGCAATTCTGTAAGATAATAGGACTTGCATTTTGTAATCTGGAAATGGAAATTGGAAGATGTAAAGGATTAAGTGACTAAAAGATTACAGAGTCTAGAGTAGAGCTAGAGTTTGAATGGTGATACCAAGGTGAGTTCTCACTGCAGAACTTTGACAGCACAGTTGTGGCCTAGATTACTAGTACTATATTAAGATCAACACCAGAGCTGGTAAGATCCAGCCACTAAGTACTTCCCATTGCTGATATAAATCACTTTAGGGGAGAGGGTTTATTTTAGCTCACAATTCCACTTACAGTCCATTGTGGTGGGGAAGTCAGGGCAGGAACTTGAAGAGGCTAGTCACATGCTTAGTCAAAAGCAGAGAAAGAATGTATAATGCAAGATTCCAAGTGCTTGGTTCCCTCTTTCCTTTACATTCAGTCCAGAGTCCAGCCCATGAGATGGTGCTGCCTTCATTTAGGGAGGATCTTACCACATCAGTTAACCCAATGAAGAAAATTCTTCACAAGACAGCCCCATGGAAACTCTTCATATCTTTGTTTTTAGCAACAAAAACAGGCATCAATCCTGGTCTACATTTCTGATTATGCATCCTTGACACACCTGGGCTCTCTTTATCTCCATTCTAGGTCCAGTGCAGATTGAGGTAACATGTTTATAACAGGATAGTGTTTGGTATGCAGTAACTATGAAGTATTCCTTTCAGAAGAACCTTCTTAAGATGTTGTTATTTTATGTCATTCTCTTGTTACATATGCCATAGCTCGTGACTCCTACCTCCTCCATTGAGCCCCATCACAAACCCAAGCAAAAATGTAACTCCTTCATGACAAGTTCTCCCTTCTCCATAATGCTCCCCTTCCTTTTCCATGGGACTCTCCTTTTTTATTGGACTTTTTTTTCTCCATGGGGCTTTTTCTCCTCTCCTTCCTCAACAGAAAGCCTCCTCTTCCCTATGGGACTTCTCCTTTAAGACCAAAAATCAGGCTCCCATTTGCCCAGTAGGGTTTTCTTACAGTCCTCTGACTTCCCCTGTGAGCTAAACTCCTAGGTATTTGTCTGTAAACAACTCCAGGACCTTAACCACATGTTGTCTTATATTGCTATTTAATAGTTTCATGGGTAACCTCTTAAAAATTGTAAGTCTATCAAGTGCTAAGCTCACAGAGTAAGCTCTGTCTGCAGTACTAAGAGTGGTAGCCAAGTGCTAAGAATGGAATAAGGATTTAAAGTATTCAAATTATATTAAATTAAAATTCCGTTCTAATCAAAGTTTACACAGCACATTATTTATCAAGTTTGAATGCATTAATTCCCTTTAGAGAAAAAAATTCTCATAAACATCCAATGTTTATTTTTATTGTCACTTAAGCATATAAACATAAAACTAAGTATAAACTCCTAATAAAAGCTTAAGGTTTTTAAACTACTATAAATCCCAAGTGAATTTGCAAAATTAAATATAAATAATACCATGATACTGTAAAATTTAAATTCACTATATAAGTTTATTGTGATATATGATGCTTGCTGAATTAGAGCTACATCTCAGGAAAGTGGAGTGATTCAGTTCTTTGGAGCTTTGAGCCATGTATAAGAAATGTCTTAGCACTTTTCTGATCAGGAAAGATCTCATCAGTCTCACCATGTGGTGTCAGGTCAATGGAACATTTTGTAACAAACAGTATCTTCTTTATTGAAGCTGTTCTTTTTCCCAAGACTAGCACTGCCTTATACTGAAAAAGACTAGTAGTGTGTAGTCACCCAGAATATTGAGATACACTTAATTTAACTTATTAGATTCATCACTGGAATTATAATTATGAATTGAAATAACCCATGAGGAACATCTATCTCTGCAGCTGCTAAAATGACTCAATAAATAGAACACTTGCTGCACAAACATTGAGATCAGAGTTTGGATTCCCCAGAATCCACATAAATGCTGGGCAGGCATGGCTGCCACCTGTAATTCTAGCATATAGAAAGCAGAGATGGTGAAGTGATCCTTGAAAGAAGCTGGCTGTCTATATTAGCTGATTCATGAGGTTTGGGTTCATAGAAAAGACAGAACTTGCCTCAGTAGAGAGCATTTGAGGAAGACATCTGACATCAAGTTTGAAACTCCACACTCATGCACACACATGTGTAGGCACACCTGCTTATACACTTGTCCCCCCAACATATTAGAACATACACCAAATATAACCATGCAAAAGAATTAAATTTAAAAGGCAAAAACCTATCGCTAAGAGTAGGGATATGGGTCAGTTTGTCAAGTGCTTGCCTAGGACCAGGAAGCCCAAGGTTCAATCCCTAGCACTCCATAAAATAGGTATGATGGTGTATACCATAGTCCCAGAACTCAGAAGGTGAACACAGGAGGATGAGAAGTTCAAAACTGCCCTCAACTAAATAGCCACTTTGAAGCTGGCTATGTGAGATGTGCCAACCCGCCAAGTCTGTCTTGGTGATATTGTCACCAATAGAATAGTTGTACAAAGTGGAGGAAAGGGACTACTTTCACCTATCCTGTGAGACACTGTGGTTAGTGATCTATGTCTATTACCAGGTATATTCTTTTAAATTTGCTATAGAATCTTTTGTCATCTAAGAAACCAAAACACAGGTCAGAGAAAATCTAAAAGTCATTGATAAGCTTAGAAGAGAACCCCGAGTTCCCAGAAGCTTCCCCTTCCAGAGATCACACAAGGGTTAGTTGCTCATCCCCTATTGGGATTCACAGGCCAGGAAAAGTTCAAAGCGTATCAGTGACAGATTCATTCACAGAACGTACTGTGCTGTTGATATTATTAGTATTCCTATTTTGTATACAATACAATAATGACTAAAGAGTTTAAGTTCCTTTCAGATATAAAATTATCTAGAGGTATAGGAGGGTTCCAAGTGAGGTAAAATGAAACTGCGTTTGACCAAAACAAATGCAGTCACTTATGAGAACACATACACGAGTTGGTATATTGCTTATTTTTTTTAAATAAATGGCTAATTTTATTTGTTTAAAAAATTCGCCATTTATAGAAATACCTTGCTGTTTAGTAACTAAAGGTGACAGAGACACAGGTGAACTTCATCCTGCTTTACATTTTTAATAACTATAGACAATGCTGAGATGACTGCTGTATTTGAGCTCATCCTTATTTGGGGAAACGCTTCCATGTTTTATGCCTTACCAACTGAAGAAGGAAAGCGCGCAGAGGTGTAAGTGTGCCCGAAGCAATCCTATAACTGTTGGTTTTATCCACTGGGTAAGTGCCTGGCTACATATAAGGCACAATTATATGTATTTTTTCCCATTCAATCAAATTTTAAGTTTTCTGTTAAAGCTAATAGGTGCTTTTCAACTATAAGTACTCACAAGTGAATAAGACGAAACCCCACAATAACCTTAAATATATGCCCTAAATTTTAGAAATTAGAAAACATCTATTCAGTTGTTCTAAGCCAGAAATTGTTGCTCCCCATGAGCAGGTTGCATTTTATTAGATGATTTAAAACCCTGTTTTAGCCATTTGTTTAGGAAAATGGGAAAGAATGGAATATTTAGAACAGCCTTGAGTCTGACTGCTTTTGTAAGCCACTATCATTTGACTGGAAATGCTTCCCAGAATTCATGTGTTGGAGGTCGAGTTCCCAGCTCAGTGCTCAAAGATGCAGTATTGGAGAAGTGATTGATTGTATCATGAGGAGAATGGCATAATCAGTGAGTGCTCTATTGACAAATTCCCAATATGATAGCATCTGCAGAGATGCTATCCCTTGGAGAAAGTAGGTGTGTATGTGTGTGGGTGCATCCATGTGCACATGTGCATGTTTATGCAGGTTGTGGGGTGAGGAATGGAGGGTGAATGGGAGTATGTTCTTGGTTAGCAGGCATTTTCCCTGGCTACTGTACCTCCTCCTCTGCCTTCTGGCTTCTGGTGATAGCTCTGCTTAACCATGCCATTCCTTCATAATAGCCTTCTTGGCTCCAAAGCATTGGAGCAAATCAGCCGTGAACTTTAACCCGTGACACTATGATCCCAAATAAGCCTTTTTCCTTCCTTAGAATTGATTTGTTTGGATATTTTGTTGTAGTGACAAAAAGATACTACTTCAAAAAGTAAGCAGCCTAACACTATCTTAGGCTTTGGAAAGTTTGATTTATTCTGTCAGCATAACATATAGAATTACCTAAAGATAAGGACTGCTGAAGGATAGAGGGCAGGAGCTGATGTCTCTTACTTCCTATTCTGCTCTCCACACCCAACTTCTAACTCCTGTTTCTAGTCATTGGTTTGGAGTTTTCATTTCCCCTTTCTTCTCCACCCCTCTTCCCTCTTTATTTTTTTTATATTTTTATTTTTACTTTTGAGACAGCCTCATTATGTAGGTCTTAATGATCTGGAACCCACTATGTAGACCAGGCTAGCCTTGAACTCACAGAGATTTACCTGCCTCTGTCTCTCTGTCTCTTGAGCGCTGGGATTAAAGGCTTGCACCACCTTGGCCCAGCTTAGCCTTCCTTATTCTCTATGACAACATCTGTTTCAGTTTAAGGGAAGCAATATCTTCTCTTATTGTTCTGGGAACCTCAGTCATAATGTAGTTTTTTTCTTTTGCTTTCTGAATCACTGTTATTTTTCTCATTCTTTTGTGTTGGACGATTTTTGCCTGTCTTTTCTTAGTTATAACTGAAATACTAAAAGGCTTTTGATTAGTATCAAGGGACTAGGTGCATAGTGGTCATGGGTTTTATTAAAAGGTGTCCTGTACTAAAAGTGATCAAATACTGATGTTTAAAGTCTTCTGAGCCTGTATGGCTACTATTCTGCCGTGAATGGAGGAGAAGTAACTGATTGATTGGGCAGGTTGGAGAATGAGACCTAACAGTCCTAGCAAAACCTGACTTCTCTCAGCTTCTACCATTCTGAGTCTTTCCAGCTCCTGGTGGTAAGGCAGCTCCTTCTCTTTGGGACAGCCCTGTCTCTGTATACTTGACTTTCAATCTTGTTATTACTTTAATATCTCTATGGATTCTGGTTGAGTTACACGAGCCTTCATTCCTTAAACAAAGAACTTGTGTGTCTGCCTGGTTGTTTTTGTGCATGTTGATAACTAAAAGCTTTATCTACTTGAATCCAAGATGTGTCTCACATATACAAGTTTAATGGGTATGAGTGGGTAGGGAAGTCTCTTAAGAGAGCATTTGTGAGTCCTTGTTACAGCTGAGAATGGAATGGCTCACTACTTTAGGCAATGAAGTTTTTGACCTCTGTTTATGCTTTGTACCCATCAGTAGGCATATGACTTTTTTCTATGCTTCAAGTCCTTGATAAAATGCCATCTCCTCCATGAAGCCTCCTCTGATGGATGTAGCTGACAGTAGCCTCCCAGGTCTCTGTACCTCATGCTATGTGATCCATCATTTTCTTGTGGTAGTTACTCACTGTGCGCTGTGAGTTGTCATTATGTGTGCAAATCTCCAGCAGGAGGTTTTTTCATTAATTTATCATCCCTTTGATCTTTGAGGATTGGATTCACATCTTTCTCACCTTGGACTAGCTCCCAGCTCAGTGCCTGGAAAAGCAAATGCATTCAATAAACGTTGAACAAATGTGTGAATGTGTGGAAGCCGTAGCAGTCTTTGCTATTGGAAAAATAGAAGATATGTTTCAAGGCCCCCTACCCTACCTTGATGTGAATCCCAAACTTTAACAAAGGCTGAAGCAAGGCATTCTTAACTGAAAGCTGGTATGACTTAAGTGCAAGCTCTCATGCTACATGGCAGGTGCTCTTGGAAAGTTCCTCCCCACCCTGTCCCCACACACATACCCAGAAGAAGTCTGGTAGCTTTTTCTGCATACTCCTGCAGGCAGACTTTGTCTTCATTGTCTTCCTGCATACTCTCCTCTGCTGCTTTTCCTAGTGATCAAGTACTCAGAATTCCCTTGAGAGCTCCTGTTGAATAATAAATATAATTTTTTAAGTTGAGCAGATCCAGGTTTGAATTTTGCCTCAATCACTTTGGGAGTGGTGATATTGATCTTAGCAAACCTGTCTCCAAGTCAACATTCTCCTATGGAAAATGGAGAAAATATTCTTTTCCACAAGGTTGTCATGAAAGTTAAATAGCAAGTAAATCATTAGAAAAGATATGGATAGATTCTCTTTGTATTTGCTCTCTCCTAAGATAGTCCTTGCATGTTTCTAGGGAAGGAGAGGAGGACAGGGCTGAATTCACAATGTTTTTGGGTAACATTTCATGACTGTCTTGGGGTTATAAATGTTTTGTATGGAATCGTCATTTATAGCCTTAGCTCTTAGAAGAGAAAGGATTAGGAACTGTTTCTCTGGATGGAAGCAAAACAGAGAGTAAAATAAAAAGAACAAGCAAACAAGACACCTCTGTTTGTTTGAAATTCATTTATGGGCGCTTAGTAGAATCAGGTGAACTTTGGCTTCTGGCCTTTGTTTCTTTCATTATTGTAATGGTTTGAACATATACTGTCCCTACCACCTGTCTATTGACTTCTTGGTCCTCAGCTTGTGTTACTCTTTAGGGAATTATGGAAACACAGAGATATGGGGCCTAGCTGGAGAGAGCAGGCCATTGGGACTGTGCCTCTGAAACTACATAGTCTTAGTTTTCTGCTTGCTCTGCTTCCTGTGTGTTGTGAGGTAAGCAGGCTCTGCCACATAAGTGCAGTCCATGATATTCAGCCTTACCATGGGCCCAGGATCAAAAAATCCATGGCTGATCTGTATCCTCTGAAATAGAACTGGATGAAATCCTCTCTCCACTGAAGTTGTTTAGACAGAATAGTATCCAATATTTTTCTATTACTTTTATTTTTTTCACAATCTAATCATTACTTCATCCCATCTACCCTCTGACAGTCCCTCATTCCATTCTTCTTCCCCCCTATCTCCAAGAGGATGCCCTCCCCTACTCCCCTGCCAAGCCTCCCTGCTCCCTGGGGCCCCAAATCTCTCTAGGGTTAGGTGTGTCTTCTCCCACTGAGGCCAGACCAGGCAGTCCTCTGCTATATATGTGTCAGAGGCAACAGACCAGCTAGTGTATGTGGCTCAGTGTCTGAGAGATCTCAGGGGTCCTGGTTAGTTGAAATTGCTGATCTTCCTATGGTGTTGTACTCCTCCTCAGTTTCTTCCAGACTTTTCCTAATTCAACCACAGGGGTCCCTGGCTGCAGTCCATTGGTTGGGTGTAAGTATTTGCATCTATCTCAGGCAGCTGTTTGTTGAGCCTCTCAGAGGACAGCCATGCTAGGCTCCAGTTTGCAAGCATAGCATATTAATAATAGTGTCACGTCTTGGAGCCTATCCTTGATATGGAACCCAAGTTGGGTCAGTCACTGGACTGCCTGTCCCTCAGTCTTGTCTCCAATTTTTGTCCCTGTAGTTCTTTTAGACAGGAACAATTCTGGGTCAGAATTTTTGACTGTAGGATGGCAACTCCATCCCTCCACTTGTTGCCCTGGCTTTCTACTGGTGATAAACTCTACAAGTTCCCTCTCCCCATTGTTGGGCATTTCATCCAAAGTCTCCCCACCCCCCGGCCTTGGGTTCTGAGAGTCTCACTCCCAGGTCTCTTGTACTTTCTAGAGGGTTCCCCTTCTCATCCCCCAAGTTTGCATATTTCCATTAATTCTGCCTGCCCTCGGGGGTAGTATCCAATATTTTATTTTATCCTTTCCAAGGCTAAAGTAGAGAAGAATGGTGTTTCCAGAGCACCTATTCTAGGTACTATTTGTCCTTTTAAAGTTGGTAAGTTCTCAAATGATGGTGGAGGAAAGGACAACTTTATACAAGAAGGAAGACTGGCAGGTGCCTGCTGGAGTTGTGAGGACCTGCAATTCAAAGCACTTCTTAGAGTGCTGGCATGCTTGGAGGAACTCGGGCTTGACAAGATACATCTGGCTTCTGATTAGCTCTGCCAGGTGATCATCCTCCTGTCTTCCAGCATGTGTGCAGACAGTTGCCAGGATTGTGTTCTGATGTACATGCATTTTCCTTGCATGAAGGTAGGGTGAATTAGGAAACCGTCCTGCCAGATCGGTACCAGCTAATGCCAATATCTAATCATCTTGCCCACCTTCAGCTTCTAGATGTGGCAGGAGTGGATGCTTCTCTATAGCAACAAAGCCTGTCAGAATCTAGAAATGAGGCTGGGGGCCTTCTTGTGACTTCGGTGTGGAAGATTCCAGATGTAGCAGAAAGGAAGTGGCGTTTATCAATGTCTGCTACATCTAAGGTGCTATTTATAAAATACTTGGTCCTTTGAGAAAGACAGTTGGACTTACACTTCCAAAATAAATTAACTCAGCAAGATAGAAATTTAAATACAGTGGAAGAACTCAGTAGGGGTTTTAATGACTAATTTTGATTGTCAGCCTCATTGGATTAAGAGTGCTTAAGATATTATCCAAACACACTTTTGAGTGTATTTCTGAGGGTATTTCTAGAGAGGAATAACTGAGGGGGAAGACCTACCCTAAATGCGGGGAATACCATTTCTGGGCTGGTATCCTAGATGGAAGAAAAAGGAAAAAGAGGGAAGCAGCTCAGTGGGTAAACGTGATTGTCATACATGCCTGGTGACCTGGATTCTGTCTCTGGAACCCAAATAAAGGTGGAAGGAAATGAGAGATTCCACTAAGCTGTCCTCTGGAGCTCCACATGTGTGCCACGGTGTGCATACCCTCAAGTACCCATCATCATGACACACACTGTACAAATGAAAAAATAAATAATGAGAAATCATGGGAAAGCTAGATGAGTGTCCACAGAGATGTGAATTCACAACTGCCTGGTGCTTCTGCTCCATGGAGCCACTTCCTGCCATGTCTGAACCAGCATCAGTCTCTCCTCCCTTAAATTATCTTTCTGTGTATTTGCTCATAATAATTGAAAGAGTAACTAATTAAGGCTCAAATCAGACACTCAGGCTACCCTTTCATTGTAAAACTACTTCCTTCCAGAATTGGATGGGCCAGAAGACCTCAGAGACTTCTCAAAACAAATGTTTAGAGCTACAACTTTCTGCCCTTCCTGTGTGGCTGGCTGCCCTCCTCGAGCCCTGAAGTGGTTCTACACCAGCCCCTCCTTTTTCCTCACAGACAGGTTATACCACCAGTTGACCAGCAATGCTGGTGCTTTCTTTTGCTCTGCCTCTCTATGAGAAGAATATATTTTCTCCCAGAGAACAGACAGCTTTGCCACTTTCTGGTTCCATTCCAGAGTCATCAGATTTCAGCACACACACACACACACACACACACACACACACACACACACACACACACACAAAACAACAACAACAACAACAACAAAAAACCCAAAACCCCAAGCTCCCCAGGATTCCGTTGACTGTGAGATGTGATCCTACCACCACTTTAGAGTCTTCAACAGGGAGTCTTGGCCCAAGAAACATCGAGGCATCTGGAGACCATGACTGACTTGGCTTAGTAATGTATGGACCTTCTCTGTCAGGTCCTTTAGCAACCTCTGTGTTCTGCATGGACTGAAGGGCTGGCTAAGCAGATAGACAGAAGGCATCTACTGTGTTGTTTAGCCCTTAGTGACAGCTTAGAATATCTTTCCTACAACCTTTAGAAAACTCCAAATCTGGTCACATCTGCCAAGCCAGCAGCTGTGGTCCTTCCTGGTCCAAGCTAGCAGCAGTGATAGATGCAGAGCGTCAACTTATCTTTCCTGGTTACCTTCAGCCAGGCATTGGCAAGAGGCAGTGTTACCAGCAAATGGGCATTTTTGTGCCATTTGTGAAAATTAACTCCCCTAATTAACTCAGCCGTACAAATGCACTCAGGATGAAGACATTAGAATGATTACCTAGGAAATTACTGCCTTGGTAGAGTCCCCTATGCCCCCTTGTGCCGCTTAAATGTGCCAAGAACAAAATTGCCCCGTAACATTGTCAGATTCCGCGAGCAGGTAGCTGATGAATGAAATCAGAGTGCTGCATGCTGGTGACGTTAACCCTAATTTCAGCTCCTAGGTTCTGCTCAGCATGGGGTGGCCAAGAAATTATTTTCTCCATGCAGATGGGAGCACTGGTGAGGACCAGAATTGCTTTTGGGTGCGTAAGCAAGTATCATCTCGAGTACCAGGCTACACAGCAATTATGGCTTAATGGGTTTTGCATCAATTAGGATGGCTAGGGGGTACCCTAGAGGGAGGTATGGGAGGCCCACATCCAGATATAAGAGGCTCTGAAATTCCACTGGTTTACACAGCCTACAAATACAGCTTTATTATTGTTTTCTTATGAATCCAGTTATCTCCACACAGAGCTCTAGAAATGTGAGCCATTTCCTGTTTTGGGACCTTTCTTATATCTCTCTGAAATGCCCTATGTACCAGCACTGGTCCTTATTAGTGGTTTCCAAGGTTTCTGAAAAATTTCCATTATTTTACTCTATCATACTGTTTGAGTACACTGCTCTTGAAACAAAATGTTTTCCTTCTATCTCTTCCCCAAATGTTGTTCTGCACTCTTTGTCAGGCCAGGCATGCATTGAGGAGCCTGAAGATAAAGGGCCCAGTTCCAGTTCAGGCTATTGTGGATAGAGATAATGGTGTGTACTTACTGAAAACATTGGGGGTGAGTTGAAATACTCTGTTTAAATTGATAGTTTCCAACTCAGCTACACATTCAATTCACTTTTTAAAAATATTTTTTGTCAGTGTCTGGGCTTCACTTCAAACTATTCAAATTAACGTTTCAGGGATGTGCCGTCAAAATGTCTCCAATGTTTTCCCATGATTTTAATCTCAGTCAGGTTTCAGAATAAAGAACTGATTTTGGTCACTGGTAGCCCATCACATTCCTGGAGGTTGGAAGTGACATCATCATCTTCATTGAGTTTGCATGAGCTCGTAAGCTCATCTTCATTGAACTTATTACCCAGCAATAAACAAGATTAAGAGATAAATAGTATTCAAGAATTATAAATTGATGGTAAATGCCAAGGAGAAAAACAAAGCAAGGAAGGGAAAATCACTTGTGAAACCTTTAGCAGTGAAGCCTCCCAGGATGCCTGGGAGACCTGGGAGGAGGTGAATGACATTTGCATAAAGTCTGGAGAAAGGGAGGAGTTCCAAGCAGAGGGAACCTGAAAAGAAGGACCTGCCAGGTACCAAGAAAAGAGCAAAAGATGCCAGCCGTGCTCTGAGTGGACAAAACAGCTCACGATACACGGTGTCCCCCAGTGTAAATTTGGCTTATTTGGTTTTCTCTATATTATGGGTTAGTGTGGGTGTTGTGTTCTATGGATAGTGATGTGTTTATGCTAACTATGGCTTCTGTCTCAATCCCACTAGGTGAAAACATTTCATAAGAGAAACAGATAACGGTTGTGATGAAGGTAGAGAAGAGGAAGCAGACACTTGGGCATCCTGTGTATTAAAGGCTAAGTCATTTTGTGTACATATTTCTCTCTGTATTTTATTCCCTTTCCAATAATAATCAGAAACAGATCAATAATATCTAGGAAATGCTTTAAGAGGTTAAAGCAGGGTTCCTTCTCATTTTATGACCTTTATAGAAGTCAGATATTGAACAAAGTTTTCTACTATTCCATCCTTAAGAAGAGATGAATACCACTTAGAGTAGTTCTTTTTCCCATGAAATTTGCTAAGACTTTTTAAAAATTTTTTATTTATGTGTATGTGTGTAAATCTCTCTGGGTGTTTACCATGTGAGTGTAGGTGCTGTTGGAAGCCAGAAGAGGGTATTGGGTCCCCTGGAGCTAGAATTACAAGTAGTTGTGAACTGCCCAATATGGGTTCTGGGAACTGAACTTGAGTCCTCTGGACTATCAAGTACTCTTAACAATTAAGCCACCCTCTACCCCCATGTTTCCCATGGATCTTAAGAACCATGATCCAACCATCCTACAGATACCCACATATGCCTGAGATTTCCGGTCTGGGTCCATCTTTATTCCAAAGAGATGTACTCTTCAGAGTGACTCACTGTCCCTGGTCACTGGCAGCTTTTTAGTCTCCTCTCAAATATTTTGCTCATTGGATTAAAGAGCTTGACCCATGAAATTGACCTGCACATGCTTCTGCTTTTTCCAAAGTTGGCATCTGATGTGTTGGGTTCCAGCCTCTTCTTGTTCCCTGAGGCTGTCCATTTGAAACAAAACTTGAGACTTCAGCTGGCATTGATACAGCTTTCTCTCAGATCTTTCTTTAGCTTCAGAACCACCCCCAGGGATATAAAGGATAATGTGGAAACCTGTTTAGGACTGCATAAGTAGAAGGGAAAAAAAAGATACTTGGCTCGAGTCTCAGACTGGGACCAGAATTAGGGTATTGGATATATGCCAACACTTTAATTCCTATTTCAGGCATCTTATGACTCCAGTCCCTTGTTTGTTCTTCTGTATACATCACCAGAAACCACCCCACACTGAGAGAATAGATATTAACCACCCTTCTTGAAAATCATACCAGGTTTGTTGGAAGAGGGGATCTAGTATCGGAGGGAGTAAGTAAAGCACAGCTGTTCTGCCAGCCTTTCTGGAAGGATTTTATTCAGGATTTTTTCTGACTTGCTCCCTTGTAACTTGTTCTTGCCATGAAAAGAAGGGTTAGTCTCCAGTGAAGATATTTCTCATCCAAATTTTCCTTTGTCCATGTTTTTTTCTGTAGGATAAAAAAATCCCTTCAAATCTCTCTTATGTTGATGGTTGTATAGAATACTGAAAATAAAATAAAAACGCTCACATAACATCTTACAGTCTTGATTTTGAGTGTTCTCATTGTGGTCAAAATACCCCAGAGACATCCATCTGGCCCATGCTGAGTTAGGGGGAAAAGGATGGGTCAACATTAGGTAGGAGATTAGTGATGTAACTTGAAAACTTTATTTCCTTTACACAGCTGATTTCCAGAGTCAGGCCATGTCTGATATGAATGCAAAGAGCAGAGACTTGTGGACCAGTTTTGGCAGCTAGATTAGTACTTCTTGTGCCTCTTAGGTATGTATATTAATTAGGGCTTTTATTACTAAAATTGACAAAATACCATGACCAAAAGTAGTTTGGAAAGAAGAGGGTTTATTTCATCTTATAACTTGTAGTCCATTATTCAGTGAAATCAGGGCAGTAACTCAAAGTAGGAATCTGGGGAAGCAGGAACTGATGTAGAGGCCATGCAGAAGAGCCACTTACTGACTTGTTCCTCATGATTTGCTCAGCCTGCCTTCTTATACTATCCAGGATTACCTGCCTATGAGTAGAAGCACCCACAATAGGCTAGAATCTCTCATAGCAATAACAACAACAACAACAACAAAAAATGCCCAACAGGCTTGTCTTCAGGAAGATCTTATAGAGGCATTTTCTCAGTTGAGGTTCCCTCTTCTCAGGTGAATTCTACCCTATGTCAAGTTGACATAAAAACTAGACAGAACAGAATGTCTCTAGATTGCCCCCACCCAAAAGGAGACACTGCCCAGTGCATTTTACAATGCCCTTGGGGCTCCACTGGGGCTCAGGGAAATACTTTTATGAGATTCACAGTTGTAAATTTAAATTTGTACATCACTCTTTCTGTTTTCTGTATGATGGGGAAAGGATGATTGGAGTAATTCTTAATAAAGAAAAGATCTGGCGATAGTCTTTCAGACCCTATACCCCTACCTAGCATCCTCAGGTCTTGAAGAGAAGCTTAATATAGGTCAATGAACCCTTGGCTGGGGGCCTAAGGTTTGAATTCCTCTGCTCAGTGTGTCATTGACCTCTAGCTACTTGGACAAGTTCCTTCATCTCCAGGTGTCAATGTTATCTCTGCACAGGAGCTGAGTTCCTGTGACATCTAGATACCATGTCCTACTCCAGCAACAGTCCTATGTTGTTGGAACGCTCCAAGCCTCCAGAATACTAAGTTAAGTAATCACATCATGGAGGCTGTTCTGATATTAGCTAAGCAGGTAGATTCTTAGTTTAGAAATTTTTCATCATGAAAATAATTAAGATGTTTCTTTTATCCTTTGACCTCTTGTCTCTCCATTCTTTTTATGAAACTAACTATACTGCTCATTGGTGACTAGGCACTGGGCAATTCTCTCCTGACCCATCATAGAGATGAGGTTTGAAGAGCACTGGAGTGAAAGTCAGGCAGTGGGGGTCCTGCCCCTCTCTGGCACTAACTAGCTCTGTAGCCTTGGGCTTGTATTGGTCCCTCTAAGGGTCTCCATTTCCTTGCCTATTAATTGGGGTGTCTGAACTAAATGATCTTTGTAGACTTCAGTCCTTTCATCCTATGACTTCCAAGCAATGACATCTCCCTGGAGAGCTAGAGCTGAGTGGAAATCCTGTGTCGTGCCCTTCCAAATGGCATACAATTAATTATGGAATTCCAGCAATCAGCTTCCTCCCCTGCTCCCTGCCCCCTGCCTGCTTGCACTAATGGCATTTTCACAGCCTTCTGCTAAGAACAAGTCAGTCTCAGGCTAACTGGCATCTTTCCATGGGTGTCAAAGGGAGTGGAGAGGTCTCTGCTTAGAACTCTCCTAATTCTCTTTAAGATTTGTCTTAAGCTTTTAACTTCCCTCCCCATCTGTAAAACCAGACCTGTTAGTACTATCAGGTATTACTCCTATTTTCCAGTTCCACTGTATTTTGAGACCAATGAATGACTTTCTATAGTTTGTTAAAATTGTGGAAATATTAGACTAGCTTGTATTATACAAGAAAGACTGAAGTTTAAGAAGAAAAACAAAGGAAGATGCTCTTCCTGGTTAGTTAAAGCACTGTGCAGATTTGGGAGCACAGACTCTGCTGACATGGGTGTGTTCATGGAGGTATGGCCATAGACTCAAGCACAGACTCTGGAGACAGCCATAGTGCTAGAATATGTTGTTATTGCCAGGTCAGCCAATCCAATGATGCCTCTGCTTTTTTCTCTGCAAATGTGACCAATACATGACATGACTAACCTTGTTATTAAATGGAATTAGGTATCTGAATTAGTTTAATCAATCTAGTGTTGGACGCAGGAGTCTTCAGTATTAAAATTATGCTTGACATTGTTTTATTTGTTTGTTTGGTTTTGTTTTCTTCCTGGAGTTTGATAACCTTCCTTGCCCATCAACACTCCCCATTCCCATGAAGTACTGGCCCTTTTGGCTTCTTTGTCCAATCTTTCAGGAGACCCCACTGAATGATGGTGTGTAGACTATTTTTATGCCAACTAAATACAGGTTGTAGTCATCTGAGGGGAACTGCAATTGAGAAGATGCCTTCATAAGATAAGTCTGTAGGCAAGCCTGTAGGGCATTTTCTTAATTAGTGATTGCTGGGGGAAGGCCCAATCCATTGTGGATTAACTCACAAATGGTCAGGTGGCCCTGGGTTCTATAAGAAAGCAGGGTGAGTGAGCCTAGAAAGCAAGTCAGTAAGTAGCATCCTTCATGGCCTCTTCATCAACAGTTGCCTCCAGTTCTGGCCCTGTTTAAGTTCTTGTCCTGACTGTTTTCAATGATGAATAGTGATGTAGAAGTGTTTCCTTTCTTTCCCAAGATGTTTTTGGTCATGGTGTTTCAGCATAGCCATAGGCACCCTGACTAAGTGGATGGTTTGGAGAACTGCTAGTTCTCTTCTCAACCTTGGGCTGCTACTGACTCCTGACCTAATAACCTGGCTACTCAGTCTAGATGGAAGACACTACCCTCAGAATGGTACCGCTCACCCAATGCACTCTCGGTAAGCATGAAGCTTAAGATTTGCCCTCATTAAAAACATTACATTGTCTAAAATGGGAATCAGGTTTCCTGTGTACAGCTCCTTGAACTGAGGGTTGTGCTGTGTTAATTTTTTCTCATTAAGTACATTTCTTCTCTTCCTGTTCCCTTCTTTCAATACCAGTGTTGAAACAGTACAGCAAACAGGAGGAAACAAGACTTTATGCAGGCAGTGGCAGGGGTGAGGCTGAGGTAATTTGTTTAATGTTTCTTATCGATTGATGAGTTCAAGGTAAGCCCAAGTCGATGTGGCATCTTTATGGAAATTAAAACTTAAATGGAACTATAACAAGGAGCCCATCAGCTAAAAGGTGATGGCTCTTCCTCTCCTCTTCCCTCCCCTCTTTCCTTCTTGTCTCCCTTTCTGCTTCTGCATTTTTTCTCCTCCTCCTCCTCCTCCTCCTCCTCCTCCTCCTCCTCCTCCTTCTCCTCCTCCTCCTCCTCCCTTCCTCTCTCTCTCTCTCTCTCTCTCTCTCTCTCTCTCTCTCTCTCTCTCTCTCCCCCATCTCTTTGTCATCTTTTCTGTTTCTGCTTTCTTCTTTTTCTCTTTTCTCTCTCCTCCTACACTTCTCCCCCGCCCCACACCACTATTCTTAAAGAAATCTCCTTTGGGCATTTTCCATGATTGTCTTGGAAGGTCAGCTTTGGTAAGAGGCAGGGAAATGTTAAGATTACAGAATTCAATGTAACAAGATTCCAGGATACTGGGAATACATCCCTATAAGGAAGAAAAAAATACAATAAAACAATACTAAATGTAAAAGTTTGAATTAAAGAGATAAAATTACTTTTAGCAGGCTGAGAGATGGCTCGGTGGTGAAGAGCACTAGCTACTCTTCCAGAGGTCCTGAGTTCAATTCCCAGCACCTACACGGTGGCTCATAACCATTTATAAAGGGATCTGATGCCCTCCTCTGCCATGCAGGTGTACATGCAGATAGAGCACTCAAATAATAAATAAATCTTTTAAAAAATACTTTTAGCAACAGTCTGAATACTTGACTTCCTTTAATGTCAAGATGCTTAATGTGGTAGGGAGCTTCTGGGAAAATCCCTGTAGAATGGAACCCACAGACAGAAAGCCATCTCTGACTGCCATGTAGGCTAGAATATGGAGGGAAAATGCAAGATGAAGTCAAGATGAAGGTAAAAACTCAAAATTTAGTCTCTGTTTTGAGAAGAACACAGGGGTGGCTGACATAAGTGAACCTGAGATGACAAAGTGCAGCAGGAAGACTGACCCAGGTGTAGTATGGGGGTGGCCAGAAGTGATCTGACGTGTGTGTCTATTAAATGACTATAGTTACTTTTAGCAATCAATCTGTCTTGAGCCATGGATGGACTAAACACGGCTAGCAAAATGAAAGGGGCTAGAAGCTACTGGCTTGTAACTTTAGAACAAGCCACTTCCCTTGGCCTACTCAGAAATCTTAGATGAAAGATAGTAACACTGACTGAGACAGGAATGAAGACTGTCTGTCTCAGTGGAAGGTGAGTTGCAGCAGCAATTTAGTTCATGAAATTTATTGGTTATGTGGCTCATAATTTTCTGAGTTCAAGCTAGTATGTCTCCATTCTCCTGATGGCAAGCTCACAATATGCTCAGCATCTAACAGTGTGTTTCTTTCCTGTGCACAGTAGACAGAAGAGGGGAAGAATTGACTACTTACTGTCTCCTTATATGTTGGTCTGCACAGAAAGTAAGATTTTGTTCCAGGGAGTCCCTTTAATTGTAGAAGTTCTTTGGCCAGTACAGGAAGTTAATTTTCTATGCTCTATACTCCAGTCACTGGTCATTTACAGGGGCACAGGCTGAGCTCCAGCCGGCCCAGAAATCTCTGGGTACCTTAAACCAATTATAGCTCTTCCCTCCTGTTACAGATTTCAAAATGTATCTGGTATAATGTCAAACAGCATGGAGAACGGGCTTCACTCCTCAAATAAAGCAGCAGTGACCTCCTTACCCTCAATTTTCCCTAGATGTCAGCACACCCGTCCACAGGGGGAAGGAGTATATAAATTTAATCTGGTTGTTCATATCAGAGTTGAATGGAGGGATGGGTCAGTTGTCACTCTGGGCATGACAAGCTCACAGCCTTGTCAGTATTGGGCAGTGAAGCACAAGCTGTTGTTAGATTCATCAACATCACCAGAGGAAGGCAGGGAGGAGTAGAGGAGTCCCCACAGGATTAGCTTCCTTAAAAAGGCTTTCACAACTGGAGAGAAAACAAACTTCTAAGTCGTCAGAATGCCTGATACACTTGATAGATTCTTATTCAACTATCTTTTTAGGAGATGAGGAAAGACTTTGGCAGCTATGGCTTTCCATCTCCCTCTCTTTAGATCTCATGACACATGCTTGCCTAAAGGAAAAAAATGTGAGCCATGCATGAACTAGCAATAGCCTCAGTTAACCCAGGAACATGTTATAAATGCAGACAGAGTCACAGCCTGCTCCAGACCTCAGGAGCCTGAATCTGCATGTTAACCAGGTTCTTAGATGATCTTTCTATATATTGACCATACTGTCTAGAATATCTAGCTTACTTAGAAATGTGTGACTCCATTGCAGTAACTTTATTGAACATATTTCTGAATATAAACTTTTTAAGACAGTTCAGCTGGATGTTCTTTCCCATAGGGAGAACTTTCATTTCCTCCACTTGTCACTTGTATAATACCATAGAAACCAAACATACATTGAATGGTCAGGAAATAAAAGTTCAATTTCTCTTAGGTTTAATCCTGATTTCTTCATGCTGCTCAAGGCCAATGTTATTTTCATGGCTTTGTTGTTGTCGTTAGTGGTGGTGGTATGGTGGTGGTGGTGGTGGTGGTGGTGGTGGTGGTGGTGGTGGTGGTGGTGTGTGTGTGTGTGTGTGTGTGTGTGTGTGTGTGTGTGTGTATGTATTGCCTGCATAAACCCAAGCATTCTACAATATACTAGACAACATTTTGGTAAGGTACTTAACCTCTTTGCAGCATCCCCTTTCATTACTCTGAAAATGTTTTTCTAGAGCAAACTGTAAGTAAGGTAAAAAGTCAAACTGATGACTCTCATGACCTTTTTCTAGTCATTGCTACCTGATCTTCTTGCTCATTAGTTCTTCTACCTGTTCTGCCCCACTCACTATTGAACTGCTTGTTCCAAGAGAAACCTAGATGTAGCAGGAGGTGAAGAGAGGTGCTAGGTGCTATATCACATTCCTCCTTTTACAAAAAGCTGATGGTGGTGGCTACCCAAAAGGACTCTGGAAGAAAGATCGCAGTGGAAGCTCATTAGTTTCTGGAAAAAACAAAACTGGAGAGTTTTCCTGGAGTCAACCTTTAGTCTCCTTTCTTCTTCCAGTGTCTCTGCTCTTCTGACTTCCTGGTGACCAAGGTCTTGAACAAGAATTATTCTACCAGCTATTAAAGCCCAGAGATTCATCACTTTCATTTAGTCAAACAGGAGCTGAATCCCAGTGAGGAGTGAATGAATCTCTAAACACAACAGGTTAGGACTGAAGCCTTAGCATCAGTGTGGGATGGTGAAATAAGAGTGGGTTTTGGAACCAAAGTTGCTGAATTTGAATTATGGCCTTTACATATTGTTTTTGTTGATTTTAAAGATACAGGATCAAGTTTCTTGACCTCTCTAAGCCTCATTGCTAAGTCTCTTCCAAATGAGATTCTGAGAACCTTTACTGTAATGGCCACAGCACGTATTTCCAACAGATTCGTCTTAGGTATTTAGTAAATACTGATTTCACCAAATAAATTTTGAATACAGTTTTAAAAATCAATATGAAATAGAAAAATATGAGTCCTGGTTGTACTACCAAGTAGCTTAAAGTCTTGTCATAAACATCAAACATCAAAGATACCCACGTACATGTACACACACACACACTCACACACACTCACACATAGACAGACAGACACAGACATAGACACAGACACACACAAACACACAAACTTTTAAGGGTAGCATTTAAAGGATCTTGCATGCTTTGTCCTTTGGACTTCAAACTTAGAAAAATGTTTTGCTACTCTTCTACAGTAAATGATGTATTTATAACTCTCTAAAATTTACAAGGACATATATGTGTGTGTGTATAACCTACATATATATATATATATATATATATACAATAATCAATATTAATCTGTAGTCACTTCCTATATAAAGATAAAAATGTGTAATATATTAAATATTAAATATTCACATATTTAAAGAAGTAATAAGTTTTTGAATAAAGAAGATTGCAGACTTGCTTATCCCAGGGTTTCCCAGGCTTATTTTAACCCCTCACTTTTAAATAAAATTCCTATTAACATCTTAGGTTTTCTTAGCTTAATTTAACTCAAAGTTGCACCAAAATTCTTGGGTTTCTATAGAGTCTCTGTTTCATTTCTACCATTTGCAAATCACCTGTAAGTATCATGCACATAGTAATTTTAACCATTGTTTTCTTTTTAATTGTATGTTTTTAGTTAGCATACAAATGAGTTTGAACATGACATTTGCATGCATATATGTCATTACACTTTGTTCTTATTCAGCCCCCTCTACCACCCTCTGGCTGGTTGCCTTCTTCCCTGCAAGTCATTTCCTTCTGTTTGCATGTCACATCTATTCCATTACTCCATTTCCTTCTTCCTTCTCTCTACCTTAGGATCTTTTCTTCCCTTCTCACAGTCTTATTCCCACTTTCATCTGTCTCTCTCTGTCTCTCTCTGTCTCTCTCTGTCTCTCTCTCTCTGTCTGTCTCTCTCTCTCTCATACACACACAGTTGAATATGCACGTGATCTCTACTTTCATCTCCTTTTTCTCTCTCTTCCTACCCCCCTCCCCCACACACATACACGTGTACACTCAAATCTAGAGCCCGCATGCAAGTGAAAACATGGTGGTTAGTCTCGTTGTGTCAGGTTTATTTAACCAACATAGTGATGACCTTGCCCCCATTGTCTTGACTGTCACCACATCTCTGTCCATTATGCTGAGAACAACTCCATCGTGTTTACCTTCCACATCTCTTTATTCATTTATTTGAACTTCTTTGGAGAACTATCTGTTCAGTTGACCGGCCCATTTCCTCATTAGATGGTTTGGTTTCTGATATTTAGTTTTTCCAACTCTTTATATATTCCAGATACTAGTTTCCCATCTGATATGTGTAGATATTGAAAAAAAAATAAAAACTCCCCCTTTTCTTCAGGCTCTTGTTACTCCTCTGATTATTTCCTTATGCAAAGTCCTTTTAATTTCATGAAATCACAGTTGTGAATTTTTCCCAGCACTCTTGGTGTCCATTTTTAAAAGTCCTTGTTTGTGTCTATATCCTGCTGTGTTTCAGTTACATTTTCTGTAGCCATTTCAGAGTTTTAGCTTTGTATTGAGGTCTTTGGGACATTTTGAGTCCACTTTTTGGGAGAGGTGAAGGATGAGAATATAGACCTCATTTCATTCTTCTGTAGATTAATGTCTAGTTTTCTCAGCACCATTTTCTGAATGGGATACATTTCTTATATGCATTTTTTGACATTGTCCAAACTTCTTGTTGAAGCTGTGTTGGTTTCTTTCTTGGCTCTTTCTCTTTGCTCTACCCCATTGGTCTTTATGTAGTAATTTTTAGTCCTTACAAAATCACCAGCATATGTCTTATAAAACAATTACAGAACACAGATAGATTTGCTAGAGTCCTGTCTACACTCTTGCCATGATTCAGACCTGTTGTCTTCTCCACTCAGTCTCTACCAACAACTTCTGATGTTAACACATTTGGTACATCATGGATTCAGAATGGCATTCCACTGCATTCCTCAAGAACATGGGAATTAATTGTAACCATTGCTGTCTTTGAATTTAGGCTTCTTGACCACTTTTCACTTCAAGGCATTGAAACAGTTTGTTATAAGAGATGTTGCAGACAATAAATAGGTAATCCATTCCAATCTCTTCAATAAGAGCCCAGCTTTTCTGGAGTGTGAAATATTCACTAGTGCATAGTGATTTTTTTAAAGCCTGACAGTTCTCGTTTTAGAGGTGACCTGGCTTCAGGAAGCTCTGCCGCTCCCATTGATAAGCCCAAATTCATCTTGGCATCTCTGCAAAGCTGAACATCTCATGCTGAATGGAATTGTTTACCAATGACTTCTGAGCCCAGATTTGGTATTAGCTGAGGGTACAACACTGAAGGGTACCATTGGTAACTGAGTCCACTTCTGAGAATGGCTTGATGAGAAGGGCTGATCTACATTCCCAACTGTTCTCTTCTTAGTGATTCCCATTCCTTGGTTTGACACAGTTGACCCTGGGGATAGCTCTTCATGGGTAATTACAAAAGTCATGGGAAGAAGAACTTGTTTTTCAATTCAAACAATATGAGCCTAGCTGGAGGTGAAGGCTGTTTATTGGCCTCTACTGTTCAGCAACTAATAAAATTAATTTTTAAAGAAGAGTTAGAAATGAAGTACTGAATCCACTCTACAGTTTTCTGGTTCTCTGGAATATGAATGATGCAGCCATCAGTCTGCAGAATTTCCACAAGAGTTTATTCTTGCATAAGCAAGAGTAGATGGTGCAGATATCATGACCTCTCAACAGAAAGCCTGACAGATGCTTGATGGTGTTTATTGTTATTGTGTCATACCCAGGGGACATGCCACCCAAAATCCAATACAAGCCCCTAATTTCTACAAAGCAAATCATAATCACTGAACCTAAATGTAGTACAAAATTGAAACTGAAGAACCTTGTTCATTGTGAGTTTATTATTGATCTTTAAGTAAAGAGACAAATCCATTCCTACTAGAGCTCAAGAAGTCTAGCAAAACAGCCTCTAAACATTTCAGCTTCACCAGTAAAATAACAGCGGGCTGACTAATAGTGGCTTCATATCCCAGAGATGGTTTCATCTGTCACAGTGGGGAGTCCACTTTTCTTTATAATATTGATGGTAAGGATGGTGATATTATGCATGATGAATGGAGTTTAAATGGCTGGCTGGATGAAACTACTGTGAGCACAGGTGACAGAAATGGGATGCTGACTAGGCAGGACAATTCCACACTCATTTGATTTCTTCCCCTTTCATAAGAAAATAAGACTAAGTTAAGCTATTCAGAGCTGGGAACAGATAAGACTACTTTCTGGTAATAGATTTTTTTAAGGGCAATGAGATCACACAACAGCAACAACAAGAAAGTCTGAGGAAGAAGATATAGAGTCTGCTATCTGACTCTAAAATGAATTGCTGGATAAGTTGGTTATCCCCTGAGTAAGGATTTGTTCTTGTCATATGCAATTACCCTAGTTTATAATTCCTTCAGGCATAAATTATTCGAAATGGATTCTATGCCTACATGAGGGCGAAACTTTCTTTTAGGCCCGCTAGAATCCAAACCAATGGAAAAGCAGAGCTGCTGATATGAGCAGGCGTGTGTCTCCTGCCAACACCTACTAGCTTGATTTATTCAACATTCATTATTCAATACAGTCTTATTAAGACCTGACTATGTGCCAAATTGTCTTTCTGCCTGAATATTCAGAAGTTAGCAAACGACAAGATGACATTTTCAAAAACAGAAAGACCCATGGCTTATAATGGAAGGGGAGAAATGATGCTTGGCAACACTCATTGAAGCTAATCTTAAGCTCCAAGAACAAAGTGGGTCACAGGGAGTTATGAGAGAACCAATTCTCTTAGGCTGGGTGGTCAAGAAACTTCTGGGTCTAGTAGTATGCCATAATTTTCAGTTGATCAGTGATTGAACACACAGAGAAAAGTACTACTTCCACAACACAAAAACCATTGTGTAAGGACATCATGGAAATAATAGAGCCATTGCTAGGCTTGGCTAAGTGTCCAAAGACAGAGAGGAGGAAGGGAGAGGAAGGAGGGAGACATGGAGAGAGGAAAGGAGGGGGGTAAGGGAGAGGAAGATGGAGATAGAGAGAGACAGAGACAAAAATACACACGAAGAGAGAGAGAGAGAGAGACAGAGACAGAGACAGAGAGACAGAGACAGAGACAGAGACAGAAACTAGTAGGCACATGAGCTAATGGTCTGATGCTTTTCCCTTAGGGTATTTAAAAATGCAAACTTGAGAAGTAGATAATATAGTTTCAGCAGAGAACCCTTGCTGGAGGAGCCTTTGGGCCCATCAAATTGCCTATCATTGTTTGAAACTGTGATGGTCAGATTGGAAACTTGAGGGTTCTCAGCTATTTAGTTTTTGTCTCAAACTATGCAAATTATGCAAATTATGCAAATCTTTCATGCCAAAGATTCACTGCATTCCCAAAATCAGAAGACACTGGGCCAAGGAGGTAAGAATTAGGGTTTATCATCCTCTAGAGCGTGAGCCCTGGTAGTTCAATAGAGGTTATCTTTAGAGAGAGCTGGCCTTCTAAGATTCGTATTCTTCTGAACACCCCTAACTCTTCCTACTTCTTCCGCGATCCCAGGATGTTCTAGCATCCTCTTTGGGTAGTAGAGGTCCAGAATGCTTTTGGGCAAACCAGGACCAGGTGCTGTGAATTCAAGGCATTGAAAACAGTTTGTTTCAATCTTTGGCTCAGTCTCTCCTTATCTGAAAAGACCAACTAACAAGTTCTGCACCCTTGGTTCTAGCCCCCAGCCTACCCCAGACAAAGACAGGATAAATGCAATAGATATCTTCTTACCAAAAGCAGAGTCAGACAGGCAGTCCGTGGGCATGGGTCCAGTCTAGATCTATGGAACTTGGTTCTGCATTGTACTGGGACAGGGATGGTTTTAATAGTAAAGGAAGAAGAATGCCCTTTGTCAGCTGTCAGAATCCAGGAGCCTGGAGGGTAGAGGCAATATGAGTCTGAGCCAGGGATGGTGGAGACTAAGCCATCCATCTTTTTGCTAATAGTCAGATATTGAGAAAGCCACATACTATATTGTGCACTGATTTTCCTCATACCCCCTCCCAGGTTGTTAGAACTCTTAGGAAAGGTATGATTTGGTCTCTGCTTTGTTGTGGATCCAGGAAACATCTGAGACTATATCTGTCACCCTCATCACCACATCAACCATGGCTCAAGAAGAATTAGAGACCTTGCTCTGCTGACCAAGACAGAGGCCGGTACAGACATTGACACAGCAATAAAGGGGCCTCACCATTGCACAGTGAACTCAGAGACACCAGAATAAAGAGGACCCCAACAGATGGCAAATGTTTAGTTAATCATCACAGTCTGCTTAGAAACAGAGGTATAATCTGAATTTATTCTCAGAAATATAAAATTAATGCTCCTCAGCCACATAATTCTTAACTCAGGCACATACTCTAAGGATACAATGGTGTGGAAGGCACACAGCATGTATACATAACAAAGTCCTCAGACCAGTAAGTACACTAGAGAGCAAAATCAGGAGAGACTGTGCCAGAGAATGCTGGATAGAAAAAAAAAAACTGAACAAGAGTAATCTGGACCAGGGACTTCATAGTATCTACATACATGGCTATGATTTCAAAGTGTCAATGTCTGTGTAGGGGAAGGTATGTACGTATGTATGTATGTATGTATGTGTGTATATATGTATGTAAATGTATATTATGTGTGTATGTGTGTATTGCATATATATATGTGTATATTTTTATATGAAATTGTATTTGTGTAGTGAGAATTTAGGTTTCTTTTAAAACCCAGTTATAGTATGTAAATATGTTTTTATTTTAGTCCCAGGTGTGGGATAAGAAACTATTTCACAGCCAGGTGATTATGACTTGCCTCGTGCACTCACAGGGGTGTGATCTTTGCCAGCTGCAGATAGTTTAATTCTGGGGACTCTGGAGAGGGTAAAAATAGGAAAGCCCTGAGAGGGCCTGTGGCAGCTGTTGCTGCCCTTGTTTCTGGTCCCTATTATTGTGGTTTGTCAAGTGGCTGTAAGCAAAGAGATGAGAAGAAGAAATTGGATATCCTGACAACAAAGATTGGATGGCCCTAAGAAACGGGACATCCTTAACCAACAGGAAGTAGTCTAAAGAGGTCTCCATTTTCCCTCTAACCTTCTCTCTTTCCTATCTAATGCTGGGGAGTTGGAAGGGATTAGGGTGGAATAAGGGTTGGGAGGGAGGTAGAGATATAAGAACTCAATAAAATACCTTAACAAACCCCATCAACATATATGTGTATATCCATATGTATATGTTTGTGCCTGCATATATGTTTGTATGCATGTATGTGTATGTGTGTATACATATGCACCCAGGCACATGTTATATACCAACAGCTCTAATACAGTCTTTTACTATGCTAAGCAAAGACATCAGACAACAAAAACAATTTGAAGTTTTTCTTTGAAGAGAGTCAGGAGTACCCAGTGGTAAGGTACTATGCCTTTTGTACAGTGATCTCTGAGAATACTGCCAGTGATAAATGGCATACTTAAATCTTACCTTTGCACATGTTCTTTTCATGTGTGTTTTTATGATTCACTGTCTTCACCCCTATACTAAACAACTCCATGTATGTTGTTGATTTGAGTGTACCAAAAATCAGTGTCTTAGAGAAAATCATATCTGGGAATATTGTTTTTAGAAGACTGATCTCTGAATAACAGGACAATTCTGCACATCCTGAGTAAGCCATTCAACAAACACAATGGCTAAGCATGATGTTGGGAATGTCAGACCGGACCATGTGCATGCAGCTGATTCTCAGAATCCTGCTGCCCTTCAGTGCACACCTGCCTTTCCTGTCTCACAGTGTGAATCATGGATTTAACTGCTCATCACCTGACCTCATGCACATGTCAACAGAGAAGTGGAAACAGGAGCCAACACTGTAATCAGAGAAATGTCTGGTGTGTGTAAACCTCCTTTTCTTCACTTCTTCCTGCACTTGTGTCAGAGTCAGTTCATAGCTTGTATTACAGAGTCCTCATTCTGTGTCCAAGTTTAGACTCTCCTGAAGAGGAAATGGGGTTTAAATGTGTCAGGACCTGGGTGGCCTTGGAGTGTCAGTCTTGGAGGTTTGCTAATGAGGTAGATAGGTGGAAAGGCCTTATGAAGTGGTAGGACAAGAATGATTCTCTGGAAAAGGCCTCATTTGATTTGTCCCCATTTCTCATTTAGATTTCCAATTATCCCCTAGTTTCCTGAAGTTCCATCTCAGCTAGCTCTCTAGTAATGGCCCTGATTGGAATCTTCTAGTAGGGTGCTTCTAGTTGTTGGCATGGCTTTACAGTTGAGAAGGCTCCCCCACCTCCCACTGCACTGTACATCATGGTTTGTTTGCTCAGTCTGCGAGTTCAATGCTACCATGCTGTATGAAAAGTGGAGCTGAGGCCCAGTCACCTAAAACGACAACTGATAAAGATGACTGTCAGCCAGGTCAAAAGCAAATGAGGAAGACAGGCATTTGGATTGTCTTGTATTTGAGACTACTTAGTGCATTTCTTTGGCAGGTTTAGGTTTTTTGCTGTTTTATTTTTATTTTTATTTTTTTGCTTTGTTTCTCTGAATCTATTTTAATAGTTGTTGGCAACACTCACATAAAGAAAACTGACCATTGGCGGGGGGTTCTGGAATTATTTTTCAGCTTAGTTGGTCTCGATCATCACCTAGTTCTTTTTGACTATTTGGAGCAGCTGTGGAACACACTTCAAGCACAGGGAGAGGGGTTTGCTGCCAAGCAGCTCCAGAGGCCTCAGCAAACCACAATCACTGAAGATGTTTCCCAGAAGGCTTTAGGAGTACAAATCTCTTTAATTAAAATGGGAAAAGCCATCATGAATGAAGTGAGACGAAGTTGGCTGAGAGGGGAGGGGCCAGGGATTGAAGAGAAGAAATAAATATTTCACAAGTGTTTTCAAACACTGGCTGTCCAACACCCAGTGGAAAACACCACTTGATGGATGATATTTTGGGTTGGAAAGTGAGGCTAATTCAATGTAATGAGAGGTGAATGGGACTTCAGGCCCTTATCCAGCCACAGGAGACCCCTTACAAAAGAGCCTGCTCTTGCAGTCATTAATTTTTTATGAAGTTTAATAGGCCTGAGCCTAGAGACCTTCTGTGGTGTTGATTAGCTTCATATTTCTCTCATTAATGTAGAATCTGATTAGCTCTTATAAAAAGCATTTCATCTTGGGTCCAGGCGTGGCAGCTACATTGTTCCATGTTAGGAATTGTGGTTTGATTCACTCGAGGGAAGAAACATCCTCTGGGTTGGATGCTGTGGCCTCTCAGCCACAAGAGAAGTCACACAGGACCAGCTGTTGCTGGAGTTTTGCTGACAGTGGTATGGGACTCTCAGTAGTTGGACCGTGGCAACTTGATTGGAAGACAGCAGAACCAATACGTGGCAAAGATGATGGAGCAGGCATCAGCCAGAGTACCAGTTAGGGCTGGATCAGAGAAGCCAAAACACTGCCTGATGGGAACTGAGGTTATTTTTATAGAGATGAGTGCTTATGTTACTGTACAAGCTTACAGAGCTGTCTGCTGCCTGGCTTTTGATGACAGCTACAAAGCTGTTTCAGGCCAGCCAGACAGAAAAGAAATCTGTTTGTGGATGAGAGTAGAAGGAAACTGGACCCCTCAGAGCAAGTGTGAACCCATGGAAACAGCGTCTTCTATTTCTTACGAGTGCCAACCTCAGTGTCACGGTTGCCCAAAGAGGGATGCCTATCTCCTTTCACCTTCTCTTTACGCTTCAGACTAAAGGTAGTGAAGGAGATTTATGGTTTCTCAGGGTGATGAAGACCTGGAGTTAGATGAGCTGCTGGATCAGAGAAGTATGAAGAGAATACCACAGGGATGGGTTACTATAGTGAAGGATCTACCAAACCGATAGACCCCCCTGGTAAGGGGCCACCATGGCTCTGCTCCCTTGATTAGACTGTAGATAATGAAATTAGCTGCCCTCTTCCTCCTGCCTTCCAAATCTTAGGATTCCCGAGGATCATGGTAATCAAGAGATATGCACGGAGATGGAATTGGCCCAGAATAGCTTACTTGGCACAACACACAGCCAGTCCTGGATAAAAAAAAATTAAAATAGAATAGCATAATATCCATGGTTCCCATGAGGTGCAGGGAGAGGACTCATGAAAAGGGGTTCATGAGGATGCAGTTCTCTGAGAATTTAGGCTGAAAATTTTGTTCTTTCTATCAAGCTTCTGAGGTCCTCACAACTATCCAGGGCCAGAGAAGTTTAACCCAAAACAACAAAACCAGCAGCACCAGCAAGGGGCATGAGAAAGCATCTGTATGTTCGCCTCCGTTCTCTTTCCAAGTCCACCTTATTTATTCTCTGCACATCTTCCATCCGAGGACTGCTTCATGGGGGAACTGAAGGTGTTTGATCATCCCAGCCTCCCATCAGTCTGTCCACTGCTCTTGCTGACTGCTCTGCAAGTGCATACCTGCCCTCTGTCAGTCTACGCCTGCTCACTGCTAAGCCAGCACCATGCCCTGGCTCTCCTTCTGCATGCATAAGAACAAGGCCCCAGCAGGTTTCCTTATTCCCTCTGCTTCATTAGTTTTTCACTTGCTAGTTGATCTTTGTCAAAAGCTTACAAACAGGCTATTACTACCTCTCCTGAGTGGAGTGAAACTCTCTTTGCTGTGGACTCTGCCTGTGATGGATACTAAGGACATTCATTCAGCTTTACAGACTTCTAACTGTGGAATTGATTGACAGTATACTCCTGGTGAAATTCAACCTTCTTTTGTTCTTTGATTTTTCTAAAAATTGACAGCTTGATCTAGCTGGTGTCTGATCCCTCACTGAGACTAGATGAGGTGAGTTCTTTTCCACCAGGCAGCATGTATTATCTATTTGTATCGTTTTTGGTAACACTGGCAGCCACTGATGTTCAAAGTTAGATGCATGGATTCTTTAGGGAAAGATGGAAAGAAATCCATAGATTAGAAGAGACCTGAAAAGCACAATATTTCTATGCAGGCAAGACTGAACTATGGTGACTGGAAATGTATGCCTGACAGATAAAACTATAAACATGAGGCTTATTAATTAAAATATCAGGACAGTGCATGTGAAGTGGGATGAGACAGAGAGGCTGTGGAATGGATAATATAGCATTCATTCATTTTTTAAGAACTTACTAAACCATGCATGTGCTATATATATGTATATATTATATATACATATAGTATATATTTATTTGTATACATATGTATATATACATATACATACATATATATGTATATGCACATGCACACACACACACAATTTTAGAGTAAACTGTCTCTATTAACAT
This sequence comes from Rattus rattus, assembly GCF_011064425.1. NCBI lineage: Eukaryota > Metazoa > Chordata > Mammalia > Rodentia > Muridae > Rattus > Rattus rattus. The sequence goes on from NC_046163.1 coordinate 71,940,328, forward strand.
GATGCCTGTTCCTTGTCAAGCTAAATCCAACCAGGCCTTTGTATCCCCAAGCCTGCCAAGTTACTGGATTTGTTTGTCAAGCAATTTCTTGTAGTTGTTAAGCCCTCACTGTTCTCTCAGTTCCTGTCACCCCCAGCTCTTGGTGCAGTGGTTCAACTCCTTTCATGTAAGCTATTTTTCCCACTAATGACTGCTACCTCATCATTTTGTTCATTCCTTGTGGGATCACCTTCCCTTCCTTGTCCTCATGATCTTGGAAACCATGTAACCTCAGTTCTTGGCCTCCTCACCTTGATGCTATTCCGCAGCTCAATGACTTTAAATGATCGTTATATACTAACAGTTCCTATAGGTATATATCTTCATGAAGGACATTTGACTAGAATATCCAAATGTCTACCTGCTCAACAGTCTTACCTAGATGGCTCATAAACTCTCATTTAAGAGATCACCAAATGAAATTCCTGTTCTTCTAGAACCCAGTCAAAGCTATTTCTTTCATGTCCTCATAATGACATCTTCATGTCTCCATCACTCAGGAAAGCCGCTTAGCATCATAAAGGACCGCATCTTGTTCTCTCATTCCACTTGTGATCTCGAAGCAAGTCTTGTTGGCACTGACTGCAAGAAGTGTTAACCAAGCACCTACTTCTCATCTACTACAGCCGCCCTGGAGTCAGAGCAGGCCACATCGGTTGCTTAACATTCCTTCTTTTCCCCCTCATGCCTGGCACACAGGCTACTCTCGGGGCAGTGGCTAAAATAAGCCTTGTAAAAACACAGATTAGAGTCTTCCCATTTCACTTTTCACCTGTGGTGCAGAAGCAGCCATGGATTTTCCTAACCATGTTGTTTCATCACTCCTGCCCTGTCAGAAGCCCCACCCCCTTTGTATGGAATATCACTTGCTTGCACCTCTTGGACAGGCCCAGCAAACTCCCAGCTGAGGATATGTGTTACTCTCTTCTCTTCTGCCAGAAGGGCTCTTCTTCAGATGTCCACATGCCTCCTCAAAATTTAAGATTTGAGTGCCAGGTCCCCTCAATGAGACCCTCCACAGCTGTCTTTATGTGAAGCATTCTGTTTCTGCCAAACCTCCAAACCCACGTCTGATGCTTCCATGATACTTTGCAGGCACCTTGATACATATGGAATCATTTTACTAATTTTCTGCACTGAGAGTCTGACATCTGTCTCACCGCATAGATTAGTCCAGTAGAAGCAGGTTTATTGTGTCTTTTGCTCTCTAGTACATCCCTAGTGTGATGATTACCACCTACTTAGAACTAAAATGTGTGGTGGTGAGGAAGCAACCTACTCATCTCAAACTTCATTCTTCTTTTTTTCTCCTGTCAGGAGACAAAACAATAGTCTTGATCTCAGATTTCTAAAAACTGAAGGGAAAAATAGATTCTACCCACTTATATGGATGTAACTGATATGTTGTCTCTCTAATGGTTTCATCTGTGATCTCACAGCTTGCTTTCCTGTTAGACAAGCACACACCTAATGAGCATTGCACCTATGTGTGTTCCTGAAGAAGTGAGTCTAAGAAGGTAAATTGGGCATTATCATTGGAGGCTGTGCTTTTTTTACCCCTCAGGACTTGTACTAACATAGTATTAGTGAACAATGTTGTTTAATTGCTAGTTATGCTTTTTATTGTTTTCTTTTGACAGGTGTGTAGTCCTGGTTGACCTGACCTCTTTATGTAACCCAGGCTGACCCCAGACTTGTGGATGACCCTCTTGTCTTCCTCGCTAGACATATACCACCATGCTTAGCTCACCGGTTATCTTTATTTCACGTAACTTGTCTTTTTAATTTGAACATTCTATTCTAGTTTATTACTTGTTATATTTTAATCAAGTTCATCATAGTTTTTCTGTATAATGGACTGTACTCAATATAGAAATATTTTTTGGCTTATAAGGATGCTGAATTCTGTAGAGAACAGGAAAGATGATGCTAGGTGCCAGAGAAACGAATGTCATGCTTGCAAGGGAATAGTTCTGTTGCCCAGCTTTATTCCCCAGCCCAGGGAACACCTTTATTTCATGTCCTTTAATGATGTTTTTATCCTCCTTCATGATAATTTTTGTCTAACTATAATCTTTAACATACTTATCTTTGTTCATTCTCAATGGGTAGAATGAGTTTAACAGGGAGATTAGCCATGCACCCTCCTCCTCTGTTTTAATGATAACAAAGATCCTTATCTACAGCTCATGGCTCTTGGTGGGGGTTGCCTACTCATGCCTATTCTTGGCTACTCATGCCTAGTTGCATGGCAGGGAGTTAGCCTGCGAGCCTCGTTTTAGATTTAGTTTTAAACTAAACTAATTTTCTGATTCATGGTTTTGTTTTTGATTTCTTAAACCAGATACGTAAAAGGTTGTCTGCAATAGGGGATAAAACATCTCAAAGCAAAAACTTGGAGTATTTACTGCTGTAAGGGAGGGAAAGGGAGGATTTTCCTTTTCATTTTTCATCCTTGAACTCTGAGAAACAGAAGGGCTGCAGCTGTGGCTCCAGATCCTGATGCATGGATCTTTAATCTGTTTCTGATTCTGCATTTACTCCATGTCTCTGGAAGGGATACACAGTTTGCTATAATGAATGACCCCAGCAATTTCAGCTAATGGCCAGCATTGAAACCTTTGATAATCCCAGGTGAATAATGTTGTCTCAACAGACTGAAGGAGTCTTTTACCTGCCTGACACAATGATAGATGTAATTAGTTAACAGAGACAGTCAGAGGTTTTAGTGGAGGCATTAGCAGAGATGGCTAGGGTCATTCTTAATTATGCAAATTCCCTGTCTTCTTCAGACAGAATACAAAAAAAATAAAAAAATAAAAAGAGTAAACACAGCTGGACAAAAAGATTTCAGCGAAAGCAGAAGGTAGAAAACTCACCAGAGGAGTGATTATGCATCCCTCAGGCCAGGGAGGAGAGAAGGCCTCCACTGTGGGTACCCTCTTTGCTTAACCACACCAGAAGGCTCTAATGTCTGGTAAGAATGCTTGTCTTAAGACATGTCACCTTGAACAGTCAAAACTGAAAAGACAATGATTCTGGGTGGATTTAAGCAGTTCCCAAGCAGCAGGCTTTCTCTCTAGGGAGGAAAAACACTTGGTGTCATCTTTGAAACAGAAGAGCTAGACCATTGGATCAGCCAACAAAAGGAAGGTGAGAGATGCTGAGAGAGAGAGAGAGAGAGAGAGAGAGAGAGAGAGAGAGAGAGAGAGAGAGAGAGAAACCTCTAGCTCTTAAGTATGTGATCACCTCTGAACCTAATGTCCTTTGACTTTTTCTGCCATTCCAATTTGAGACCTTATGTGTTTCATTTATGCTTCCTAGCAATAGCCCCAGCCAGTGTCAGATCTAAGCAAAGGTGTGTAATTTGACATGTCATTAAAAAACAAAGGGCTCTTTGCATCAGATGTGTTTGTGTTTCTTGTAAGGCTTTGACACATCAATGGTTATCACCTGTGGTTGAGTAAAGTCTTGGCATGAAATCAATTTGATGTGCAACACCAAGCAGCTTTCTTTAATGTCTTTGGATAAGATGAGACAGGGCTTGTATCCTTGAAAAGTGTCAAAAGATTGACCTGGGACATCACTCCAGCCTAACAAGAATCTACCTAGTTCTCTTAGTCAAGAGAAGCAAATATGTTGGCAGCAACCTTTGTTGGTTGTCCAGGAAAAACTTTGGAGTACAGCTGGGGGAATCGCTAATGACTGGTTAAAAGCTGGGGTAGCTGCTGCTAAGCCTCTACTTCTTAGCTGTTCTTCCTATAGGTTTTGTTCTTCTAAATCAAGAAAGAAATACTTTACATTTTACAGAATTGTTTTAATAATTTATTTATTTATTTAATTTGTATAAGTTTATATGTGCATATGTGTGTGCATGTGTCCATGCAGACACTAGAACACATGTGCATATACATATGGAGAGCAAAAGTAAAGGAGAGCTGTTTTTCTTGACTATTTTACACTTTACTTTTGAGACAGACTCTCTCATTGGCCAGGAGCTTGCCAATTCAGTTAGGCTATCTTCCCAGCAACCCCCAGGTTCCCTTCCCAGCATACTGGGTCACTATGAATCTGTGGGGCAGAATGTGGGAAGAGTAATGATATTGAGGGCTTCCTTTTCTGGGCTTTGGGCCTGTCTCCATTTTTACTAGCTATGTGGCCTCATAGAAATCACTATGTCCTCTGAGAGATTATAAGCCTATTTGAGGATTAACTATGACAGAGTCCCACATTCTTAGATCCCAAAGCAGATTTTCACAGTGGTTAAAGAATGTGAAACAAAAAGTTACAGTAAAGACTGGATAAATCCTTAATGCTTTATTGTCTCTTTAAGAGATAGAGCCTGACATTCAGTATATTTTATCCATAAACCAATGTGACAGTGGTTATATTAAAATGATATTATTATGTTTTGCTTTTGCATTCTCTTAAATAGTAAATTAGATAAGAACATCAGTGAGTAATGTAGAGTCATGGTTAGCACTCTGGGAACCTGGCTCTAGGGCTGTAATTTCAACTAGTAGTCTATTCAGTTTTCTTTACATCATCAGTTCTTCTCTGGATATATGGATTGAGTCCTCAAAAGTATACATGGTTTTGTAGAATTGAACATGTCCAAATGTAGCTCAGCAGAGTCTACACAAAGGTTATACAAATATCTAAATTTTGTATGTGCATATATGTGTGTTTATATGTGTATAAATGTATGTATTTATGTATACTCATATAATTTAAAGGGTCAGGAATTACCTAAAAGTGATGCTTAGAGGAAAACACAGGTGTCTGTTACCCTGAAAATTTATGTAGCAAACACAGTGTTTTACCACTCATCATTCTGTAGAGCCTTACACGGGTCATTTGATTATGAATCTAACATTCTTATTGAATCAATCATTGTAGAATCTCAGGATCAGAAAGGACTCTTAGAGTCTTTTCTATTGCAAGATTCTATATTGCAATTACCTTCCTCAGTGTCTGATTCAAGAAGGTCTGCAGTCAGTATTAGGCCATTCTAGTAACTGTAAGTTCACTAGAGGTGCCAGACCAGCCATCATTGTTCTCAAGATGGCTCATGCATCTTTTGTTTAAAAAAAGTAAAACAAAAGCAAAACAACATTAACAAAACAACAACAGCAATAACAAAAACCAAACCAAACAAAACTTAAGAGATTTGTTGAAATACAATGCAATAGGCTTTTAAATTGTACACTCTAGACTCTCCAGATTATTGCAGAGTTATTTTGCTGATAAGGCTGGAGACAGGCTTTGCCCTCAACTTCACCTAGCACAATGAGTGTTTTATGCTGAAGAATACTGAGCAAATCTCAGAAACAGGAAGTTCTTTTCCAATTCAGGACTAGAATCCAGAATGGTCATTCTCAGATTTTTGTCCCTAACTTCCTGTTCCTGAAGACTTTCATTTGATAGGTGGCTTGCCCTACACAAGAAAAAAAGAAATGTTGCATAAGAACACCAAGAAGAATTGGAATAAGTAGGCCTTGATAAATTCTCCATAATTTACTTATTGTGGAACTGAAAATCAAACCCAGGCCTTGCTTATACTAGCTTATCATTGTTCTGCCACCATTCAGCACAGTGGTGAACCTTTCAGTATCATTTCCACAAGATGGTATGCCCTCCCATCTCTCCTCATGATGATGCTTCCTTCTATCTCAGTTCTACATGATGGTACTGTCTATATTATGTTTTCCATTGCTGTGAAGAGACACTATGACCAAGCTATTTCTTACACTTGATCTTAGCCAAAAGACTGAAAATCAATAAGGTAACTCTTGCAAATGAAAACATTTAATTGGGATTGGTTTACAGTTCAGAACTTTAGGCTATTATTATCATGGTGGAAAGCCTGGTACCATGCAGACAGACATGGTGCTGGGGAAGGAAGTCAGAGTTCTACATCTTGATACAGCAAGGAGACTGTCTTTCACACTAGGCAGAACTTGAGCATCCTTAAAACCTGCCTGCACAGTGACACAGTTACTCCAACAAGACCACACCTCTTAATACTGCCACTCTCTATGGGCAAAGCATTCAAACCCATGAGTCTATAGGGGCCATGCCTATTCAAACCACCTCAGGTACTCTCTCCAGTCTCTGACCCACAAGATGATGTGTCATCCTGTTTTCCCTTCCCCCAGATGATGCTGTCTTCAATCTCAGTTCCACATGAAGGTATTCTCTATAGTCTCAGCTCCACATGATGGGATTCTCTTCAGTCTCAGCTTCTCATGATGGCCCCCTTCTGTCTCACCTCCATATAACAGTGGGCCTTCTACCAACCTAACCACAGTTTTCCTTGTTTCTTTGGCTCTTCATTTCTGAAAGTTTCAGTAACATAGGATTTGTTTAAAAGACCTGTACACTTTTATTAATCTGTCTTCTGCTGCAGGAGTTTCTACCATCAACCTATTGATGGATTAGGAAAGAAACAAGATGTTACCACTATCCAATTCAGGGACATTTTCATCTTTTATTGAATACTATTCTATAATATACTAATATCTGTATGATATCAGTGACTTACCACTCTTCATCTCTTGTGCCCACAACAAAGACAAGTCTGCATCTATGGATTTATTTTTTTAATTTTTATTAGATGTTCCGTATGTGCCTTTTGTGTTTGGTTTCTTCCAGCACCATGTGTTCAAAGTTCATCTATGTTATATCATGGAACTATATTTCATTGCTTTTTAAAGCTTAACACTATTCCATTGTATTGACATACCGCCCTTTTATATCTATCAGTTGGTAGATATTTAGGTGTTCTTTCTTCTGTTATTTTGGGGGACATTTGTAAAGGACAGATGCTGTAAACATATGTTAGAATTTACCAGTGACCCAGGTTTATATATTTTCTACACTGTGGATACTTGAAGAGCATCCTAAGATTTGCATTGTCACCTAGGAGACTAATAAAGGTGCATAATCTGAAAGTCTACCTCAGTTCATCTGACTGAGAAGCTCAGAGTGGGAGAAGCTGTAGCTTAAGGCTTCTAGGTGATTGTAACATTATTAGAGCTTCAGAAGCACAGCTTGAGTCAATGTAGAATGTTCTTTCTATCAGTAGGAGTCTAGGGAGTTTCCCCTTTAGGTCAAGTTCCTTTGCCATGTGTCTATTTAGCTTCAAAATGTCTGAGAATAGTCACACTAACGTATCTGGACATAGACCTCTTGTCAACAGCACATATTTCTCTTTCAAGGTTTCGTGTAGAAGAGCCAGAGGTTTCTGTCACTTTGTTCAGATGGATCTTTGACTATCTCAATACCTGGCACGTCATACTTGCTTAGTTAGTATTTATTGAATTAATAAATGGCCAGGTCTTGCATATAAGATACCACAGTGTATTTGGTGCATTGTACAACTGTCTCTAGCTCCCACAACTGACTAACTTCCCTGTCTTCAGAGCACACAAATGCTCTCAACAATACATTATACATACACATATACATATGCATAAGCATAGGCATACCTGATGTTAAAACTTAACATTGAAGAGTTAAGACAGGCCGGATGAACACAATGTCAGGTTCCCAAAGGGGAGAATTCTATTTGCTCAATTAGATTGGAACTCTCACCCAAATCACTTTCAGCTTTGGTCAAGGTCATGTCCATTCTAACTATGTGGATGATGATGGAATATATTGAATAAAAACCAAAGAGGTACAGAATATAAAAAGTGCCAGATACCTTGTGTATCTTCATCAGTTAACAGCTTAATTAAACATTAAAAAACTATTTGATATTATGTTCTATGCATCCTATGTACCCAATGTTGTGATATTGGGTACATATAAAAACTGTGACTTCTCTTTTATTCCATGGAGAGAGTGTGCAGTTTAATTATTGAAACCTGAACACCTGAAACTTAACCTGTAGCTCGATCACATAGCAGTTTTGTATGTGGAGTCGACAGCAGCTATTAGTATAACCAATGTCATCAATAGTGAAGACAGTGGCTATCTTCAGTCAGTCCCATCTTCCACCAAGATTTCCTGTTTGAAGACCTTGTCCTCCCTGTTACAAGCCATTCTCTCTCTCTTAAGAGTCACCCGGACATATTTTTATTTCCACTTTGGGGTCACAATGATAGTGCAGCCTCTACTGTGAATGTTTGTTGTATGAGAATATAGTGAGTCTCAATCTAACTGGAAATACAAGGCCTGACATACCTCTAAGCATTTTGAAGAATCTTCTGGTTAGCAGGATACATGTAAAACCCACTACCTGTTATGCTTTCTCTTCCTCTACTGCTTTGTGGTTCCCTGAGTTTCTACATATTTTGGTTGTGACATGGCACTGGGAAAGTATGCGTTTTCATATACCATTTATTTTATTGATGTATGTTTTCTCAATTTTTTAACAGAATATAGACAACCCCTAACCCTCAACTGTCTTGTGGATTTTACCAGAGGCATTGTGAGAGGAGGCCTGGCTTTGTGCCTTTGCCCCCTCTGGTTTGGTACTACTTATGTCTAGGCAATATAAAAAAAGGACAGATTAACAGGGATTAAGACAGGAAAGGATAGATTAAAAAGCATTAAGTTATTCGAACCCTTTTGCTAACTTAATTTTATTTTTTAAACTCAAAACTATCTCTCATAGGAAATAACATTTTGTGCAATGCTATGGGATATATATGGCAAACTGTGAGGGTCCCTCTGTGGTATTCATTCTGCTGTCCACAGCATCTGTGTCTGGTTAGCTCAGTAAATTACAGAACATTACCAAAGACTCCAAGGTCATGGGCTTCAGGCCATGGTAGACTCCTTGACTTTTCTTCTCCTTTTCCTTGGCTGGAGAATCTGTTTTCCTTGCCATCTGTCTCAGACATGTGTGTGGGCTGTGCAAGTGACTACAGGATCCATGGGAGGTATTGATAGCATATCTGGACCAAAGTCTTTCTGAAAAAATCAAGTGCTGGAGAACAAAGATGCCCAGGTTATCACTCATGGTGGCTACCTACTAGCCAGTTTAGCACTATTCCCAACACACACATACACACATACACACACACACACACACACACACACACACACACACACACACACACACACCACACCAGGACATTTTTTTCTCTGCCTCAAAAATGTATAACACTGGTCTCAGGAAGAACATATTGAAACAGTAAACATATCAGTACAGTTCAGTCCCACTGTGGAGAAGTCCTCCAGGCAAAGCGGCTTTGGAAAGAGCCATTACATCCCCTTGCCTTCTTTGCATGCAGAGACCGACAGTAGTTTCATTAAAGAGAGGCACCCAGAGTGTGGCTGGTTCCTCCTGTGGATACACACTCTGGGTCATCAATCAATTCTCATTTGATTCCACAAAGCCCCTTTACTGAAAAACATCCAGGCCTCTCCAATGGATGTGGCTCATGGGACACTTCTGATTAATACCAATCAGGTTAATGGCTTAGCTATAGTTAATGGTGCTTGCTCTGTAGCTGCAACAACAAAAATTAATAGCAAATTCTTCATTCATTTTTGCAAATCAGAGGAAAGGGACACAGAGCGCCTGACAAGCACTAATCTTTATGATTTAATGGAATCATGTTAGAGGACACAGACCTCAGAGACGGGGAAACTGAAAAGATTCACTGTCATATCCCAGGCTTTAAAGATCTGAGCTCTTTCTAATACTCTGTCAACAGCTTTCTGTCACGCGGCTTTACAGGACAGGACAGCCTTGGTGACAAACCATCTAGAGGAAGGACTCAGGCACAAGTGGTTCATTAGTGCTGAGAACACACTTAAGCTTCATTTCCATGGAAGGGGCAAAGCCCCAGCAGGCTTCTTACCATAATGAACTAGTCAGTGTCTTTCAGGCACCAGATGACTCACCTTGTCTCTACAGGTGACCTTTATCAACTCAGTGTCACAGACATTCCAAATGCTGAAACAGTCAGTCTTGGGAAGTCCTTAGGACAAGGAATGTGAGGCTTTTTGTAGCTGAATCACATATTGAAAGCCACCAAAGTCAGACATCATCACAGCGTAAAAGTGTGAATCAAGAGACACTTCTCACTGAGAGTTCCCATGTATCCAGTAACTTGATTGCCTGGAAGGTTAGTATGAGGGCAGCTACTGCTGGTGAGAAGAGGAGAAGGAGCCACTGTGTGATTAGGGACTCAGACCCAGGCTGGAGTTAAGACAGAAATGGAGATGAGGGGAGGTGCACACGAAACTCCATTAGCTTATTTCTGGCTCTGGTTTCTGCCCAGTCCCTTTCTTTGTCCCTGATATGAAGAAATATAGTAAGTCATATTGCTAGATTCCACTGAAATTGATTTGAAATTGAGCCTACTTCTAACTTGCTTCTTGTCTGATATTCTGTTGCAAAGAGAAAAAATCAACCAATAGAGTTATCTTGCTCCTTTTGTTCTTTTCTGTTTTATATTCTTCATTTGGGTTTCTCTAGCTTTCAAATCATTGAATTCCATGGTCTGGAATTGCAAACCTTGAGAAGAGAAATGGCATTGAAGACACAGGAGCCAACCCAACCCCAAGGAGGGAGGAGCCACGACACAATCCTCCATGAACTATTAGAGGAGTGAAACCACCCAGTTGGTCACTTTGATCATTCACAGATGGTGAACTTATGGCTCAAGGGTTTCCCTCACCCCTTAGTATATTCCAAGGTTATTATAGCAGCTTTAAACTACTCAGGTTAAAAAAAGCAAAGATGCAAGGTCAGTAAAGAACTTAAAAGACATTTCTCCTGATACATCCACTAAGAGCTGCTTTCTTTTCATATTGGAACTATCTAACATCCCTCTGATGATTGGAATTTGTCCTCATCCCCATTCATTAGCCAAACCAATGAACGGGAGTCCTCAGGAACTCCAGTGTGAACAAGAACTATTAAAATTATTAATAATAATTAGTATTTTGAATAAAAGATTCATCCATCCAGCAAATATTTAATGAATTCCCATGATTTACTTAATACCTTCTGCATGATTGCCTTCCTGACTGATTCAGAGAAATAAAGCCAGAGAGAGTCATGGAAGGAGGAGATGAGTACTTCTTTCCTCCTCAGTCTAGACTATCCAGGAATGCTGTCACCACTCCACCCTAAAGCACCATGCTACTTTGGGGATATGGCTCAGTGACACAGTGCCAAAGTGCCTCCTGATGAAGATACATCTATAAAGCTGCAGGTGTAAGGAAATGGGGAGCAGAGCATTGTCCTTCCCTGATGTCTCCCAGGGAGAAACCAACAAAGCATGAAAGAGTGAACATTGTCTCCCATCAAGAAATTTGTGTTATAGGATGCAGGACTGAGGAGAAAGAAGCTCTTACATAACAGTTTCCAAGATGGCATTGGGTCCATTATTCACCCAATCCTCACATGCCTTATTAGCCTACTTAGAGCCCTGAATATCTCTGATTGCCAGATCTTGGAGGTCTCCAAATCAGGGAAAATGAGCTTTGGTCCAATTATGTCCATGTGTGGCATATTGTGCTGCAAATCTCTACAGTGTGTTTCTGCTAATTCTTAAAATTAACTAAAAATAAGTATAATGCAGTTATGCCCATTTCAAAGTCCACCAGAGCTCAGCAGAGTTTAAAATCCCGAATGGGTGGGGATCAGCTAAGAATGAAGGGGCTATGAACACCAGAAGCAAAGGCAGCTGCCCCTTTAGTTTGTTTAAATAGACATGGGGCAAGAGCTAGACTTAGGGCTCTTGATTTTCTTATTGGAGATCAGGATTGGTCTCAGATACAGCAGGCTATGTCTACAAATGGGTCTTAAATAACTTGAGCTATGGGGATAACCAAGTACAATATCTGGAATAAAAAGTGTAGACACAGAAATAAGTGTAGTGGTTTGAATGAGGATGGCCCCATAGTCTTATGCATTTGAATACTTGGACCCGAGTTATAAAACTATTTTGGAAAAATTAGGATGTATGAGCTTGTTGGAGCAAGCCTCTAGGTTTCAAAATAATCACACCATTCCCATTGTATCCTCTTCTGCCTTATGGTTTTAGCTCAAGATGTGAGATCTCATCTGTTCCTTTAATCCACCAGCATGGAGTGTCACCCTTTGAAGCCTTCTTTACAAGACACTTTATCCGTGGTGTTTTATCAAAGATATAGAGAAGTAACTAGGGGGCAGCCATCTTCCAGTAACTTGCCAAAATGATGAACACTAAAGGAAAGAGGAGAGGTACTCGGTCTATGTTCTCTAGACCTTTTAGAAAACATGGAGTCACATATATGAGAATCTACAAGGGAATGGGCACTGTTCAAAAAGGAATGCCCCATAAGTGTTAACACGGCAAAACCAGCATGCCGTGGGCATCATTGTAAATAAGCAAGTTAAAGGCAAGATTCTGGCCAAGAAGATCAATGAGCAGAGACAGCTTCCTGAAGCAGGTGAAGGAGAATGATCAGAAGAAAAAGGAAGCCAAAGAGAAGGGCACCTGGGTTCAACTGAAGTGCTAGCCTGTGCCACCCAGAGAAGCCCACTTTGTAAGGACTAACAGAAAGAAGCCTGAGCTGCTAGAGCCCATTCCATACAAATTCATGGCCTAATGTACACAAAGGAAATAAAGGACCTGGACTGCAAAGTGTTAAAAAAAGTAACTAAGATAATAAGAAACTATAAAGATACTTTTAAAATATCAATTCCTACTGAATTCAGTGTGCTCAGTTCTACACCTGGTAACAGTAGTACACAAACTATGCATTTATAATATAAGTGATATTATTTTACCTGCTCCCTTATGCAAAGCAGGTCCTTGACAACCTGTTGAAAAGAACTTGACAAGTCAGTGAAACAAAGTTATTTTGTCTATGACACAGATTTAAAAGATAATACATTGTAGGTAGGTGTCATTATGCAGGTGAAGGCAGACAAGATAAAATAAGGCCTGTCATGGACAACAAGGAGGGGAGTGGGGAGCAGAGGTATTAGAAGGAGGGAGAGAGTACCCAAATCTCATGGAGGAGAGAGCTAGACTCTCAAAAGTGCAGAAAATCCTGAGACCTCAGGGAAGACTGCCACTTCTGCTCACATTCCTGGCCCAAGATGAACCTGTCTAGTGTTCTTTGAATACAGGAACATAGGAACAGTTAGTGACAGCAACATTTCAATTTTTGCCTGCACCCGGAACAGAACCAGTCACTCAGCTCTCTGTACCCAAATCCCATGGGGGAGAGAACTGGTCTCATGGAAGGGCAGACATCCTAAGGACACAAAGGAGACAACTACTTCTGCCCACATTCCTGACCAAAGAACCTGCCTAGTGCCCTCTGTGTCCTTTGGGCACAGTAACTTAGGAACAGGCAGGGGCAGGACCCTTCCTGTTTCTGCCTGAGCCCAGAGCTGAAAGCCAGTCACCTGGAGCACTGACATACCCGAAAGCAGAGGGAAGACCAACTTTTCTGCTCCAAGAGATCCACCTGGGGGCTTCAGGACATACAAACCCAGGAGCAGCTTTGTGTTCCCAGATCTGGCTGAAAGAAAACAGGTCTACAAGAGTGCTGACACACAGGCTTACAGGAGGGTCAAGACACTGTCAGAGACAGCAAGACAAGCTAACACCAAAGACAACCTGATGGCAAGAGGCAAGTGCAGTAACCGAAGCAACAGAAACCAAAACTACTTGGCATCATCAGAGCCCAGTTCTCCCACCAAAGCAAATACTATATATCCAAACACACCAAGAAAGCAAGGTTTGGATTTAAAATCATATCTCATGGTGATGATAGAGGACAGGACAACACAGGAAAACAAGTAGCCCTTTAAAAGGAAACACAAAAATCCTTTAAAGAATTACAGGAAAATACAATGAAACCGGTGAAAGAATTGAACAAAACCATCCAGTATTTAAAAATGAAAATAGAAACAATAAAGAAAGCACAAAGAGAGACAACCCTGGAGATAGAAAACCTAGGAAAAAGATCAGGTGACATAGATGCAAGCATCACCAACAGAATTCAACAAGAAGATGCCATACAAAACATTGACACAACCATCAAAGATAATGTAAAATGCAAAGAGCTCCTAACCCAAAAACATCCAGGAAATTCAGGACACAATGAGAAGATTAAACCAAAGGATAATAAGTATAGAAGACAGTAAAGACTTCCAACTTAAAATGCCAGTCAATATCTTCAACAAAATTATAGAAGAAAACTTCCCTAACATAAAGAAAGAGATGCCCATAAACATACAAGAAACCTACAGAACTCCAAATAGATTGGACCAGAAAAAAAAAATCCCTCCTGTCACATAATAGTCAAAACACCAAACACACAAAACAAAGAAAGAATATTAAAAGCAGTAAGGGGAAAAGGTCAAGAAACATGTAAAGGCAGACCTATCAGAATTACAGCAGACTTCTCACCAGTGAGTATGAAAGCCAGAAGATCGTGGGCAGATGTCATATAGACCCTAAGAGAGCAAAATGCCAGTTGAGGCTACTATATCCAGCAAAACTCTCAATTCCATGACAAAAACAAATTTACACAATATCTTTCCACAAATCCAACCCTACGAAAGATAATAGATGGAAAACTCTAACACAAGGAGGGAAATGACACCCCAGAAAAGGCAAGAAAGTAATATTCTTGAAACAAACCCAAAAGAAGAGAGCCACACAAACATAATTCCACCTCTAACAACAAAAATAACAGGAAGCAACAATCCCTATTCCTTAATATCTTTTAACATCAATGGACTCAATTCCCCAATAAAATGACATAGACTATCAGACTGCATGCATAAAGAGGACCCAGCATTTTGTTGCATGCAGAAAACACACCTCAGTGACAAAGACAGACACTATCTCAGAGTAAGAGGCTAGAAAACAATTTTCCAAGCAATTGGTCCCAAGAAACAATCTGGAGTAGCCATTCTAATATTGAATAAAATCAACTTTCTACCTAAAGTTATCAAAAAAGATAAGGAAGGACACTTTATATTCATTAAAGGAAAAATCCACCAAGATGAACTCACAATCCTGAATATCTATGCTCCAAATGCAAGGACACCAACATTCATAAAAGAAATCTTACTAAAGCTCAAATCACACATTGCACATCACACAATAATATTGAGAGATATCAATACCCCACGCTCATCAATAGACAGATCATGGAAACAGAAACTAAATAGAGACATAGAGAAACTAACAGAAGTTATGAACTAAATGGATTTAACAAATATCTATAGAAAATTTCATCACAAACCAAACAAATATACCTTCTTCTCACCACCTCATGGTTCTTTCTCCAAAATTGACCATATAATCAGTCAAAATATACAAGAAGATTGAAATAATCCCATGCATCCTATCAGATCACCACAGATTAAGGCTGCTCTTCAATAACAACGATAAGGACAGAAAGTCCACATATACATGGAAGTTGAACAATGCTCTACTCAAAGATAACATGGTCAAGGAACAAATTAAAGAAAGAAATTAAAGACTTCTTAGAATTTAATGAAAATAAAGGCACAATATACCCAAACTTATGGGACACAATGGAAGCAGTGCTAAGAGGAAAACTCATAGCTCTGAGTGCCTCCAAAAAGAAACTGGAGAGAGCACACACTAGAAACTTGACACCACACCTTAAATCTCTAGAACAAAAGGAAGCAAATACACCCAAGAGGAGTAGAAGGCAGGCAATAATCAAACTCAGAGCTGAAATCAACCAAGTAGAAACAAAAGAACTATACAAAGAATCAACCAAATCAGGAGATAATTCTTTGAGAAAATCAACAAGATAGATAAACCCTTAGTCAAACTAACCAGAGGGCACAGAGAGTGTGTCCAAATTAACAAAATCAGAATGAAAAGGGAGACATAACAACAATCTGAGGAAATTTAAAAAAATCATTAGATCCTACTACAAAAGCCTATATTCAACCAAAATGGAAAATCTGGATGAAATGGACAATTTTCTAGACAGATATCAGGTACCAAAGTAAAATCAGGATGAGATAAACCATCTATACATTCCCATAACTCCTAAAGAAATAGAAGCAGTTATTAAAAGTCTACCAACCAAAAAGAGCCCAAGACCAGGTGGGTTCAGTGGAGAATTCCATCAGATCTTCATAGAAGGCATAATATCAATACTGTTCAAATTATTCCACAAAATAGAAACAGAAGGAACACTACTCAATTCTTTCTATGAAGCCAAAATTACACATATACCAAAACCACACAAAGATGCAACAAAGGAGGGTCAGACCAGTTTCCCTTAAGAATATTGATGCAAAAATATTCAATAAGATTTTTGCAAACTGGATCTAAAAACACATCAAAATGATCATCCATCATGATCAAGTAGGCTTCATCCCAGTGATGCAGGGATGGCTCAATATATGGAAATCTATCAACATAATCCACTATGTAAACAAACTCAATGAACAAAAAACACTTGATCATCTCACTAGATGCTGAGAAAATGTTTGACAAAATTCAACACCCTTTCATTTTAAGTCTTGAAAAGATCAGGAATTCAAGGCCCATACATAAACATAGTAAAAGCAATATACAGCAACCAGTAGCCAACATCAAACTAAATGGAGAGAAACTTGAAGCAATACCACCAAAACCAGGGACTAGACAAGGCTGCCCACTCTCTCCTTACTTATTCAGTATAGTACTCAAAGAGCTAGCCATAGCAATCAGTCAACAAATGGAGGTCAAAGGGATACAAATTGGAAAGGAAGAAATCAAAATATCATTATTTGCAGATGATGTGATAGTATACTTAAGGGCCCAAAAAGTTCCACCAGAGAACTACTAAGCCTGATAAACAACTTCAGCAAAGTGGCTGGGTACAAAATTAAGTCAAACAAATCAGTAGCCTTCCTCTTCTCAAAGGATAAACAGGCTGAAAAAGAAATTAAGGAAATGACACACTTCACATTAGTGACAGATAACATAAAATACCTGGTGTGACTCTAACAAAGCAAGTGAATGATCTGTATGACAAGAACTTCAAGTCTCTGAAGAAAGAAATTGAAGAAGATCTTAGAAGATGGAAAGACCTTCCATGCTCATGGATTGGTAGGGTTAATATAGTAAAATTGGACATTTTGCCAAAAGCAATCTACAGATTCAATGCAATCTATAATGGTGATAAAAAAAAACTGTACAGTATTTGTACAGAGACAGGCAGGTAGATCAATGGAATAGAATTGAAGACCCAGAAAAGAACCCACACACCTCTGGTCATTTTATCTTTGTCAAAGGAACTAAATCCATCCAGTGAAATGAAGAAAAAATTTTCAACAAATGGGGCTGGTTAAACTGGAGGTCACCATGTAGCCCAATGAAAATTGACCCATTCTTATTGCCCGGTACAAAGCTTAAGCCCAAGTGGACCAAGAACCTCCACATAAAACAAGATACACTCAAACTAATAGAAGAAAAAGTGGGGAAGATCCTTGAACACATGGTCACTGGGGAAAATTTCCTGAACAAAATACCACTGGTTTATGTTCTAATCTAAGATCAAGAATTGACAAATGGGACCTCATAAAACTGAAAAGGTTCTGTAAGGCAAAGGACAAAATGGACCAAAAGTTTGGGAAATATCTTTACCAATCCTACATACTATAGATAGCTAAACCTAATATGTACAAAGAAATCAAGAAGTTAGACTCCAGAGAGCCAAATAACCCTATTGAAAATGGGGTACATAACTAAATGAAGAATTCTCAGCTGACGAATATTGAATGTCTGAAAAATACCTAAAGAAATGTTCAACATCCTTGGTCATCAGGGAAATGCAAATCAAAACAACCCTGAGATTTTACCTCGCACCTATCAGAATGGCTAAGATCAAAAAACTCAACTGACAACATGCTGGCAAGGATGTGGAGAAAGAGGAACACTCCTCCATTGTTGGTGGAATTGCAAACTGGTACAACCACTCTGGAAATTAGTCTGGCAGTTCCTCAGAAAATTGGACATTTTACTACCTGAGGACTCAGCTATACCACTCCTGGGCATATACCCAAATGATGCTCCAACATACAACCAAGACACATGCTCCATTATGTTCATAGCAGCTTTATTTATAATAGCCAGAAGCTGAAAAGAACCCAGATGTCCTTCGACAGAGGAATGGGTACAGAAAATGTGGTACATCTACACAATGGAGTACTACTCAACTATCAAAAACAATGACTTCATGAAATTCCTAGGCAAATGGATGGAACTAGAAAACATCATCCTGAGTAAGGTAACCCAATCATAAAACAAAAGCACACATGATATGCACTAATTGCTAAGTGGATATCAGCCTAAAAGCTCGAAATACCCAAGCTGCAATCCACACATGGAGCTCAAGAAGAAGGACAGCCAAGGTGTGGATGTTTCAATCCTTCTTTAAAAGGGGAACAAAAATATTCATAGGAGAGTATATGGAGATACAATTTGGGGCAGAGACTGAAGGAACGGTCATTCAGGGCCTGCACACATGGGGATCAAGCCCATATACAGCAACCAAAACTAGACAATATCGATAAAGGCAATAAGTGCATGCTGATAGGAGCCTGATATAGCTGTCTCCTGAGAGGCTCAGCCAAATTGTGACAAATGCAGAGGCAAATGCTAGCAGCCAACTATTGATCCGAGAATGGAATCCCCATTGGAGGAGTTAAAGTAAGGAATCCCCATTGGAGGAGTTAAAGTAAGGACTGAAGGAGTTGAAAGGGTTTGCAACCCTATAAGAACAACAATACCAACCAACCAGCACTCTCACAGACTAAACCACTACCCAAAGAGTACACATGGGCAGACCCATGGCTCCAGCTGCATATGTAGCAGAAGATGACCTTCTTTGGCACCAATAGGAGAAGAAGCCCTTGGCCCTGCTAAGGCTAGATCCCTCAGTGTAGGGGAATATCAGGGCGTGGAGGTGGTTAGAGGGTGTGGTTGTGGAGGGGGAATACCCTTATAGAAGGGGAGGGGATAGGATAGAGGGTTTATGGACAGGAAACTGGGAAAAAAATAACATTTGAAATGTAAATAAAGAATATCCAATAGAAGGAGAGTGAGAAGGAGGAAAGAAGGATCTGGGGGAACATGGCAGCAGATGTTAAGATTCTTCTCTGTGCATAGATACAGGTTGTTATGGATATTTTTAAGGGATGGGTATGTACACAATTTTGTGCTGTCTAGATGAGCAAATGATACCTTATCAATTGGATCAGAGGTTATTGTGTGGTGTGTTCTTTCACGTGATGACTTAAATGAGTTCAAGAGAAAGTGTGGTGGTGGGATGCACGAAGCCTGCCACGGAATTGGGATGTATGTGCCTGGCACGGTAACAATCCGCCAAGGGAACTGTGACTGAAAGCAAAGCAGTATGGCAAGGTGCCACATTGGAACGGCTCGCAGACTGCCTGGGTTACTGGGAGTCTGGGAGAGAAGTGCAAATTGGTGTGCATGGGAACCGGTTGTGCATTGTTTTATTACCACAACAGTACATGCCTTAGGTTTAAATGCGTAAGAAACAAAGAGAGAGCTCGTCTGTACAGTAAAAGATCAGAGTATGTAATAGAGATGGTGTGGGCTTCTCAAGAGAGAGTTCATCTCTTAAGTATCTTGACAATGGCTACTATGTGAGCATGTGGCTCTTGAAATTAAATTGCTCAAAATATGTAAATTTCAACCACATTTAAAGAGTAAGTGTCTTAGGGTTTCATTGCTATGAAGAAACAACTCTTATGAAAGGCAACATTTGATTGGGCTGGCTTACCATTTCAGAGGTGCAGTACATTATCGTCATGGCAGGAAGTATGGCAGCATCCAGGCAGACATGGTGCTGGAAAAGGAGCTAAAAGCTATACATCTTGAAGACAGCCAGAAGGAGAACAGGCTCTCTTCAAAAATGAGTGGAGCTTGAGCATAGGATATCAAAGCTCACCCAATAGTGATGTACTTCCTGCAACATAGCCACACCTGCTCCAACAAGGCCACATGTCCCCCAACAAGGCCACACCTCCTAATAGTAGTATTTCCCATGGGCCATTCATTCTCAAACCACACAGTACAGTAAATTGTAAAAATTAAGTGAAGTATTAGAATTAAGTAAAATATTAGATGGCTTACCTATTTCTACAACAATTTCATTTTGTAAGTGAAGTGTGATGTTGCCTCATGAAGTGCACTATTCAGATGTAGGGAAGAGAGAAGATGATGGGGCATGTGTGCCCTGGTTATAAGCAGACACAGTTCATTTGTTTTCCACAGCCTTGTTTGAGATGTTTCTTGGAAAAATAATATCTCTGTCAGCATCTTTGATTTTGTCAATTATGTTGCTGGTTTTTGTGGGTTTTGTTTTATTTTGTTTTTCAGCCAGTTGGAAATAAAAACTAGAAACTGGTATAAGTGGCCTCTTTCCTTCTTATCCTCCCTTAATTTTCCATGACTTGTATCCTGTCTCATTATGAGTGGCATTTAACAGGTGTGAAAATGGAAGCATAGAAAAACAAGTTACTCACTCATAGCTAGAAAATGTCTAAGAGACAAAAGATCTTTTGGACTTAGCTTTCAAATTCAGAATAACCAGAGCCCAGAGTGAATGCTTTGTACCCAGTCTCAACTGAATATGGAAAGGTAACTGGAGGGTCTGGATGTCTGAGAGCAAAGCATTTGCTATGTAAATGTGAGGAACTGAAGCTTGGATCCCTAGAACTATGTCAGTGCTGAGTGGGCATGATGTTCTACCTATAATTCCAGCACTCAGAAGGCAGAGATGAGGAACTCCTGGAGCAAGCTGGCTAGCATGACTACACATATCAGCAAGCTCTAGTTTTAATTGAGAAACTGCCTCTATGAATAAGGTGGCTGTTAATCAGGAATGACAGTGTTAATCTTGGACTTATACACATTCACATGCACACACAGACACACAGGGCTATTCCAAGACATTCAACAAAAGAAGCTTAAGGTGCTATCAGACAGTCAGTTGCCCTCACAACAAGGACACAGTTGTGACTCAATATCTGTGGGCACTCTCTAAAGCCCACATAGCCTCTGCATCTCAGATAAAATGGCACAGTGTTTGAATATAACTTATGTCCCCTCCAATTTTACAAGCTTTCAATGACCTCTAGATTACTGATAAGTCCTAGCAAAATGTAAACACTATATAAAATGTTATCACATTGTATTGTTGAAGGAGTAAAAAGAAAATAATTGTTTGTGTTTAGTATAGATGCTACTTAAAAAATTCACTTTCAATTCAAGATTGTATAGAAATCCACAAATACCAAACTCATAGATACTTAAGGCCATTCTTATTTTCTTATTACCAAAGTAAGCAGGGACATTCGATAGTGATTAAAAGGTCGATTCATGGAAACAACATGATAGTTTTAAAGAAATACATATTAATAACTGAAACTCAAGTTATATTAATGTATATAATGCTAGACAAACATAATTACAGTTGGAAAATAGTAGTTAGTAGGCATATAGAAAATATAATAAACAATATTGCCTCCATCATGACTTAAATAAGATTACAAAAATTGGAATGAAAGAAATCACTACAAGCCTACAGATAAGAAGAAATATAATAAGCAACTTATGAGAGTAAGTTAAATATAATAAGTCAATATACAAAGTACTTGATAAATGTCATCAAGATTGACTCAGGAGGTGATAATATATCAGATTAGTAGTACATATGTAATAATATACAGTGTATTATGATACAGTAGTCATTAGTGGTTTTAAAATTCATAAATATATAATATTGATATATTGATATATAATATATGTACATACAAACTCATTGTTATAGTTTAATTTTTCCTAAGAAAACTACCATTCTAAGTAGATTCACCTGTAATTCTATCAAACATGTAAGGTACAGATACTATCAGTATTAAAACTTAACTTTTAGAAAATGAAGGAGTCCTTCCCAATTTTTATTCACAGTACTCTGCTACAAAATCAGACAAAGACAACATAGTGACCATCATGAGAGAACTGATACTCCACTGCTCATGAGTATAGGTTGAGCCAGGAACAGGTTCTCACTACACAATCCAGGGTCGTTTTTATCATCTTGCCTCAACCTCTCAAGTGCCGGGACAATAGACATTGTCTATCACTGCCCAGATAGATACCAGTATTCTTAAAATTTAGCCACTTTATCTAATAATATACAAGAATGATAATGCTTCGTGAGTGATTAATCTGATTCTAAGGATGTTGATTTAAGCATGGAGTGTTAGAATCTGGACCACTGTGCTATGGCAGTCCTTCCCTTATCACAGACATTAACTGAGGGCACTGTCTGTGAACCTCTATATAACATGTCCAGGCTCCAGCAGCTCTCACCTGTGGGAGTGGGTTTGCATGTAAGGGGTTATTGCTGGCTATGTATCCTGCTCACCACATCCTTCCTACCTTATTGCCTGGGAATCAGAGAGTCTATCTGAAAGTTCCTGCTATATGATTACCCTCAAACTCAGAGAGCTGTAAGAAGATATCCCCTTCTTCTCTAAGAGTTCTTAGTCCTTTCTTCAGAACCCCCACTATGTTGTAGTTTGTCTGTCCATGGTGTTAATAATCCCTCTAATAAATTTATTTCCCTGGCAATCTTCCCGGATGTTCCCTAAGGCTTAGGCAGGAGTTCTAGCATAGGTAAATCCACTGGGGCTGCACTTGGCCGGTTGTGGTTTTCTGTAATAGTCTTACAAGGAAAGGAAAATGTTAGTCAATTGTATGCTGGAAATGAAACAGATACAACTAATTTTATGAATAACGTTCTTTTATATACACAGTGTTGTTAATAGGAAATTCTAGAAAAGTTATATTGTAATAGCTTCAGAAGCAGGTGGGAGACTTCCTGGGTTGGGATCAGGAGGGGAGTAGGTGGGATGAAAAAAGTGTTTTATATCTGAACACTAGGTCTTAAGTGCTACGGTATTAAGGCAAGGTACGAAAGCAAGTTATACCTCAAATTGGGAAAAATGCCCTTAAATATTATTAGTAAACAGAAAATGAAAACTGCGAAAGGCAAAATACAGTAAACTGTGTGACAAGGGAGTTTAAAAATTAGCAAAAATGTAATAAGCAAGCTGTTATGCAAAGATCAAAATTCTCTAATAAAAAGAAAATTTCAGGGTAACTTTGTGATAAAAGAAGATTTTTCTTTCGGAAGTTGATCGAGTAAAATGCTAGAACTGATCTGACAAAGCAAAGTCCTGGCATGTGTTCACCAGTGTACACTGGGAGATGCAGAGAGTGAGGGCTAGCCCAGCGGTGGTCAGAAGAACTCAAGAACCAGCAGGCCACGTCAGGAGACAGGTGCCTGGTGGGGGAGAAGTCTGGGACAGGCTGCTTTTAAACCAGTGGAAACAGCAGAAACGACAGATGATGCAGGATTGCCGGTCCCATGTGTCAAAAGAAATCAAATGATACCCAAGCCCACCCCATTCATAAAAATTCAAGTTCACATACACTTAAAACTTAAACATAAAATCAAAATTCATTCTCAGAAGACAATAAAAAAATCACTATTAACTTGCAGAAGAAGAAGTAGAGGAAGAGGAAAGAGAAAATAGCATAAAGCAAACTGAAGGAGCGAAAACAGTCAAATTGGGCTGTTAAAGTTAAAATTTTGTTCTATACAGCTAAAAATTATACAAAGAAAATAGAACTACATGTAAATAAAGACTATTGACTAGAATATTCATTTTATAGAATAAAAAATAATTCAATAGAAAATAGAAGACGTATTTGAACTTGTATAAACTGAACTATGAATGCCTAACATTACAGAAAGTTGAGCGTTGTTTGCATTAAAGAAGTCTAATGAGAAGCAGAAATGCAAATTAAAACCATGGTTCAGGGACATGTGAATTATCAGTCTGTGCTGGTGAGTATGAATTGGCAGTTCGGAAGGTAGTTTGGTATTCTTCATACAGCCAAGGACAGCAATTCCTGGTAGCCCAGGGCTACCTTCCACAGGGTGTCTTGCACATGTACTACCTAGATGTGTGTATTAATGTCTATTACAGGATTGGTTTTGACAGCAAAATTGAAGTGAACTTAAATATCATCAACAAAACGAAATAACAGCACTGTAGTTTCATCATACAATGGAGTTCCTGGCAAATAATAAATGTGTCTCTTGTGACCTGAATTAACCCAAAAGTGGTCTACCAAGGAAAGCAAATTGCTTACAAAATACACACAGGTTACCTACAATCAGCATATACAAATAAAATCTGTAGACAAAGTATAAAAACAGTAACATATGTTAATTA
The DNA here is from genome assembly GCF_011064425.1 of Rattus rattus. Taxonomy (NCBI): domain Eukaryota; kingdom Metazoa; phylum Chordata; class Mammalia; order Rodentia; family Muridae; genus Rattus; species Rattus rattus. Next base: position 71,964,653 of record NC_046163.1, read on the forward strand.
TAAAATCCTGGATAAGTAGCAAATTTCCCGAAAGAGACTAATAACACAACTCCAGAAAAGGGGTGTGTGTGTGTGTGTGTGTGTGTGTGTGTGTGTGTGTGTGTGTGTGTTCAGTGACAACCTCCAAAGTAAAATTTTGGGGTCCTGACAGGAATTAAAAAGAGGACAAGGTATGAGTCCACCACTCATCATTGTGGACTCTACTCTCTACAAGCTGGTCTAAAAATCTGTCAAACTGTGACATGTCACTCTGGTTGGCATCAGGTTATAGCCTCTACCTTCTTCTAGCTTCTGGAAAATTCCAGTTCTTGAGTGGTCCGTTGTCTTCATAGCCTGATAGCCACAGAGAAGGGGCACAGGTATCTCTAGAAATCTTCATTCCTGCCAAAATGGTCCCATTTCATTTACTTTATAGAACAACGAGTTAGTCAGCTAGATACCCATGTCTAGGAAAACCAGGTTTTGAAGACCAGGCTCTCCTATTTTGTTCTCCTGATTGTGAACAGGTATATTTCTCCCCATCTATAAAGGAAAGCCAGTCAGAACTGACTTTCCAGGCAGCTCTCCTAGGATGGAATCCCAACCCTGTCCATTATTAAGGACCTTGGGAGGAACTGCCTAACCTCTTTTGGTTTTCTCATTCAGAAAATTGGGCTGAAACACATATTTCCAGGGTGTGCGTGAAGGTTATATGAGACAGTGCCCATGTAAAGGCTCGTTAAAGATGAGGAGGAGACTTTCCTAAACACTCAGGATCCCAAACTGGGGGCCCTTAGTAGCTCCAGATGCCTCTATGGTTGCTGCTGTGGCTGGTAGGCTTTCTCCTTCCCCTGTTTTCTTTGTCTCTGATCAACCCAATTGTCACTTCTTTTACACAGAGCATCCTAAAGGAGCCACTGTTGTAATAACAACAACAAACAAGTTAGGAGGAATTACCCTCCCATCTCTCTTGTAAATGTCGACAGGTTCCATCGTTATATTACAATCCCAATTAAAGAGAAATTCCCCACAAAGCCATAAACCTAAAATGAAAAAAACCCTATAGGGATGAATCAGCCTCTTCCGTGAGCAAACCTGCTATTTATCCTTTTGTTGTCACTGGGAAAGTGCGCTCAAATCCCCGCTGAGCAGCCCCTGCGTGCTGAAGGAGACATAAAGCTCTGGCATCCCTCGCTGGTCTGTCAGGACTTTCCTTGTAACGAGTCTCCCATGGATTTGATTATTATTGGGTATTAATTATTAATGGTTTTTCCTGCAGGAGGCCTGCGGGGGCTTCTTTCCTCCTCAACCTCTATTTTGAACTGGAATTAAAAAATAACCAAAAATCCCCCCAGAGGATGGGAAAGGAGAGAGAGATGCAATCAAGTAAGTCCCTTGCTGGTCTTCATCAAGCCGCCACTTGATATTCTGGGGCTGTTCTCCTCATTAAGTGTGGGGAGAGCGGGGCTGCTTCTGTTATAGCGTCCTCCAGCTGCATGCAACCTGCTCTCAAACACACAGGAAAAACGAAGCGCCCTTCTGCCTACCTCTTCTCCTCCTACCCTTATGATCCCCTTAAACCCTGTCTTTTTGACAATTAATTTCCTCTGATGGTTATGTTGATTTTGATGGCTTCCTAATGATCAGAAATATTTGGCAGATTAACATCATTTAACTTTCCTCTCCCTGTGGGGCAAGACACAGGGAGGACGCTAAATGGTGCGAAACAGCTGGAAAAGGCAAGAGTGAAATCAGAATTCTGTGCCAGGCATGTCAATGGGACAGTGAGAGATGGAACGGGCCAGTGGGAAGCAAAGCTCACTTTAACAAATAGTTAAAGGCTAAGAGATCAAAGGCAGAGCCCCGCCCCCACTAGTCATGGCTCTCTTTTATTCACTGTCAACCGCCCATATGTTGCCTTCCTAGTGGCGCTTTAAAGATGACTACACCTGTCAGGGTGTCTGGGAGGTGAAGACAGAGCAGATGTTGAGATTTGTGCCAAGGAAGGAAAAAAATCCAGGAGAAAGTGATTGTGCCTGGATATTCTGATGAGCTCCTTCCTCTGCTGCTGCTCTCCTCTGTTCCATAAGGCAATGGTCCCGGCATGGTGCTGCAGATGGAAATATGGGATTTAATTTTACTGGTGTTCAATCAAAACAGAATAATGTGTTTAATATCCCTGCGGTGTAAGTGAAAGGGAGAGATTCATGAGCTCTTGGGAGGCGTGGATTCCAAGCTGTGCTTCAGTGCTTCCCTGTCTATAAACATAGACGTTATGGTGGAAGCTAGGGATACATCCGAGCTGATATTCTGCACCCTACACTCACACTACAGCTTGAAGTTCAAACCTTTCTACTAAGGATGTGACTCTCAACCAGAGACCAACTGAGTTAATACAATGGCAGGCACCCAGCGATGAACCTCAGAGGAGGATGTTTTGCCACCTGTCATAAGGGACAGAGATGCTTCTAGCTGGAAAGTGGACTGAGGGGGTAAAAGTCAAGAAATGCCACCTAAAGTTCCATCTAAAATCTCATGGCTACGAAACAAAGAACTGTATAAAATTGCAAGGATCTATAGAATAAGGGAAAACAGTCTGATAGTAAATTTCCCAAAACATTGAGCAAGGGTGATGTAGCAGAGTAAAATGGTCATTGTTGTCCTTTGATGTTTTCTCATGCATTTATAGATGTATATAATATCTACATCGATCATCTATATATCTCTGTTATTATATATCAGTGATCTAGTCACTCGTATACTGATGGATGTCTGTCCATCGTGGGTGTGCTTATATATGAGAGTCGCTACCCTTCTGCATCAGAAATCACCCTGGGAGCTTATTAGAAATGTAGATGCCAACAAAAGAGGATAGTAAAGAGTTAAGAAAGACAAACATTATATACTTTAACAATCTCATACAGATATACATTTAAATATATACATATATTATACAATATATACAAACACATGACATGAAAGCAGGAGGGAGACTTATTTGCTAAGTGGGGCCACAGGCATGGAGAGGACAGAAAAGTGGGTAGGGGACTTTGAGGAGTGTACAATGCTATGTGTGCACAAATTTCATGATGAAGCCTGTTATTCTGCATGCCAACCAAAACCATGTTTTAAATAAGAAAAATGACATCAGAAAAAAAAGACCCACTATAGAGACACTGAAGTAAGTAAATAAACAAAATAAAATACATGAGATGCAAATACCCACCCTCTGCCAACTAGTTGGGGCTCTCGGGTCTGTCTGCTTGGTATGACTTCTTCACAGATTTGTTCTAAGAGTCCACATTATGTATATATTGGTCTCCAAAGCTTACTCAAAGAGTATACTCTTCTTCCTACAGGATTAAAATAAAAACAATTGTGGTCACACATATATTTCACTATTTTCCATTTAAAAACTTTAAAAATGAAACAAAACAGCAAACAAAAACCAAATCAAACAAAGAAAAAACAAAAACAAAAAAAGCCCAGTTTCTGCCAGAATAGGAATTTGTTCTTCTCCATTTCTCATAGAAGTATACGTGTTCCTGCACTCACACAGCCAGAAAGACTCTGCATATAGTTACATCACTGTTATGCAGATTTAGTTAATTCAATAAAAAAATCAAAAGTTAATCAAATTCGTGGTTGATTGAATGAACCATTTGGGAGGATTAAAAAAAAAAACTGATCTTAGGTCGGCATCATTATCAGTCAAGAGAGTTGAATCAGCTCATGTTAAGGATGTGAGTGCCATCAAAGAAAGTCATTCCCTTGGTTTAACTCTCTGGTGACAGAGCTCTGTCAGAGTATGTGCTTTTCTTCTCATAATTTCTGCAAGTCCAGCTAACAACAGCCATTGTTTCAAATAGGAAACAACAAAACAAATGTTTCTGGATTGCAGCACAGCCTTAGGCATTGTTGATGACACCACATTCTCATGCTCACACACTCAGAGTGTGTACTAGGTAGATCTCTGGAAGCTGCACATTTGGGTAAGGCTGTGGGTCCATTCTTTAAAGACATCCTCAGTTTTACTGGGTCTGTCTCCCTGGTCTTCCCAGATAGCTGCATAGCACTGTAAGAATATGCCAGGATACTTCATTTTATTTTTGCTTAAGCAAGAGCTATTGATACAGGAGTCATTTCTCCTGTTTGTTCCCCATGCCACTCAACGACTAATGTTACACTGCCAACTGGCTCTTCTGCCAGGACTGGCAGCTATCTACTCTGGACCAGGCTTAGCTCCTAGAACTGGGACACAGGCCTCTTAAGAAGGGACCACCATTGTCTGTGTCTGTAAGTTCTTTGAATTTACATACTTCCCATTTTCCCAAAGCCAACCCCCCCCTTTTGATGTCTGATGCTCATTCAGTGACAGTGTCTCACACTGAGCATCTCTGTTTCCTGGAGTGCATATCCTTTACTGCAGCTATGACAGTGGTTGTAGTTAGTACTAATAGCAACTCACATGCCATTCTGCGATCCAATCCTCTAGACCTTGACGTTTCTTCTCTACAGAACTTCAGTGCATCATTGCTGTTGTTTCTCTTAAGAGTTTTCTAGATATCTAACTTAACTGTTAGCTTTGGACAAAGACACGGGTATACCCTCCACCATCTCCTCTGAAGCACATTTCTTAATAGTCATATGTTTGGACTTAAACCTTTGTGTTCAACCTTTATGTGTCCTGTGGCTTTGCTTTTACGTGCTGTATGTGCTGATTGGCCACGTATCTCTAGCTCTGACAGTTACTATCCCAAGAAAACATTTAGAATTGCATAAAGCTAACATGAGTAGAATGACTTATGCTTTAGTGGCTGGTATTTAGACTCAAAACCATGTTATTAAAAAATCAATTAGCTATAAAAAATTTTAGCTCCAAGTTCTCTTCCATATGCAGCATGGCAGCAGTGGCCGGTTAGCATCTGGGTGTCCTCGAGACATTGGAGTCTTTCATTCATCATACATGGCATTTGCATATTGAAAATATCATACTTTATGCACATGCCTTGAAGGCTACTTTAGAGACTATGATTGCTGCCTAATCCTCACATAAATCAATGCACCAGGGAGTGTGCTTCTGAGCACAAGGAGAATTGTGGTTGCTTTACTTTAGATGCTTCCTGGGACCGGTTCAGTCTTTCTACATCCCCAGTAGATGCAGTGCCTTCATTTCCTCTTCTTTCTTGTAGCTATTAAAATTCTATTAGCCATTTGTGAGTATTATTTTATGCCATCTGCATTTCCTCTAAGTTATGATAGAGACAGCTGTAATCATTTGTATGCGTTTTCAGTGCAGGAATTCTTTTTGTGGAAGAACAAAACCTTTTCCTTTGCACACTTATGTATCCAAATAGAAGGATAGATTGTTTATAAAGCTCTTTCTCTTCCAAACATTGACTTATTTTCTGACGAGACAGAAACAGAAGGCATTGAAAGAAGGAAGGCAAAAACATTTGATCTTAAATAACAAAGTATGAGTCTGTGTTTTTGTATCCACCTCTTAATCAAAGTTGACCTTATAACTGCTGCTAGGCCATGTTTTCTTTTGGATCTGAAGGCATTCAGAGTGTTTCCAACATTCAACTGGTGTGCTTCAGTGAGCAGCACAGCACAGCACAGCACAGCACAGCATAGCACAGCACAGCACAGCACAGCACAGCACAGCACAGCACATGTAGCTAGTCTTCTCTTCTGTTTTATCACTCAAGAATAGCTTTTACTCTTCCTTAGGGAAGGTGTGCACTGGTTGGAAAATTAGTACCTCCTCACCTTGAGAAGTCTTCTCCTGGCTATTGCTCTAGAATCAGAACCTGCCCCTTCATTTCTCTTCTCTTATGTTCTTTTCTTTCTTGTTAAGACAGGCTTCATATAGCCTAGGCTGGCCTTGACTTGAAAAATAGATAAGCACAGCCTTAAATTTTTGATCCACTTGACTCTTCCTACCAAGTGCTAGGATAACAAACATGTGCTACCACATCTAGTTTATGTAATGTTGGAGATCGAAGCCAGCACCTTGTGCATGCTAGGCAATCAGTCCAGAAATGAGCTAAAATATCTATCTCCTTTTGAGGTACCTACACAGCATATATAGAGTTCACCTAAGAACGTAAATTGACTTAGACAAGAATGTTTCTAGAAAGTGTTTGAAGAAAGTTGATTGCAGCTTATCCCCTTGCTTTTACCTAACAGAACCCCAGGGAACTTTTATTAATATACAGTATGACCATGATCTATACCTGATGTTAATGTTAGCTTCTGAGGTTTCTTTCTTATTGAGCTTTTCATGGTATTACCAGGAAGTGCATGAGCTTTTCCTTTCTCATAGAGTGTGTGAGGAAGTCAGGGGTTGTTCTTTTTAACCTAAGTTTGGTCTGCATTCAAAAGCAGTTATAGCTAAATTCTCTAGAATAATGTGAAGGTAATACACTGTCAGAACCTACAATTTCCAGAGACAAACAGTAAAGTGTCATTTAAGAGCATATATTTCTCCTAATTGCCTAGTTTGGTTTGTTCTGGAATCATGAATTCCATCTGTGTTTTTCCACAGGAGCAAACAGCTCTTCCTTGGGCTGCTATTTCACAGGGTGTCTGTCAGTAGTGAAGAACAGTTCTGTGTGAGACACCTGTGACACAGGTGATCTCTGACCTCCAGACCACTTCAATTTAATGTGAGGGTTGGAGCATGAGTTTCACCATCTCTTTGTTGGTAATATCTGTAAACCAAGGAAATGGAATTTAGGAGAAGAGACGGGAGAGACAAAAGAGATTAAAAAATGACGGCAATAATTTTGCAATGCCTCCAAGCAGATAAAGAAAATTGAATGAAATTACGTGAGACCCTTGAGCCCTGGACTCCTGTTGTGGAAAACAAGAGGATGTCTATAATGCTGGGATGTTTCAGAAGGTTGCAGAGTTTTGATGAGCTTTAATAAGTTTGGCACTGAGCTATTTTCTGAGGAGAGCTAGAGTGAAGAATATCTGGACTACACAGAGGCTTCTCTAGCTTCCCTAAACTGAGCCAAATGATACATTGTTCAAAATGATCTCCACAGGAATAACCCAGAAGTCCTGGCTCTTCACCTGTGAGGACATTTGGGAGCACAAAGCCATTAACCATCAGTGGCCCAGCCTGCATCTTTAGAAAGAAACAGCAACCTTCCAGGAAGAACCAGTACCCTGAACAAAGGGCCTGTCTATGGTATGAGATAGTGGTAAGACTGACTCCTGCTATCTTTCTGAGTAGGAGACCACTACATTTCCACTATGCTTTCAAATATGGATAAGAAATTATTCTATGGGCTACGGGGTCTGCCATAGGTATGAGTAAATGAATTAATATCAGCTAACGCATGTTTGTCATGCTAACAGACGATACTTTCCTAGACTTCCTTTGAAGCAAGTGGTTTCAAAGTGACAGAGCCTGGCCACTGAGTTACAAACTTTAGTCTCCCAATAACTCTGAACATAAAACTGCCAGATTCAACAGATAAAACACAGAAACCTTTGCCTCCCTGGACCTTTACGAAAGCCACAGATTCATAATATCCCATGAGAAATATTGAGGCTAAAACTTACTTGTCATTTGTCCAATATTTAGATCTAACTGGACATGGACTGCCTTCTTGTTCAATTCATGCATATATTTTTGCTTAACCTGTAGCTTACAGCATTCCCTCACCTTTCTTCCCATCTTAACATCAAAGTACAGTTGACCCTCGGCATTGGCCATTTTCATGTCCCCGGAGTCAACCAAACACAGATGGAACATACTTAAAAAGAAAATTATGTCTAGATTGAACATGCACAGATATTTTTCTTGTCATTTCTCCTAAACAACAGAGCATTACAATTGTCCACATAGAATTTCCATCTCCTTATTGTTATGAGTCATCTGGAGACAGCTAAAAGCATTCAGTATGATGTGCACAGGTTATATGTGAATGTGTGGCATATGTATGTGAGATGCAGGCACTGGGTGTGCCAGTGTGAGGCCCAGTGTACATCCATGCAGAGGTTAAAGTAGTATATCTGGTATCTTTTTCTCTGTCTCTCCACTATATTACCTTGAAATAGAGTTTCTCACTGAACCAGAAGCTTCATGTGTCAGCTAGTGCAGCTGACCAGCAAGCTCTTTGGATCTGTTTGTCTTGATCCTCCAATGCTGAGGTTCTAGGCACATATATCTTTCTACAAGTGGTCTAGGCATTAGATCACAGGTCTTCATTCTTACAGAGTCATTATTCTTATCCACTGAGCCATCTCCCTTTAACACATTCTGAGCCTTGAGGAGTTCCCCTACTGCCTGGAATGTTTCACCTCTGAGAATATTGCTATATAACAGCTGGGCTGGCAGGGCTGATCTAATGCAGTAGACTTCCTGATGTTTTCTTTACCTTAAAAATACCATTGCCTTCTTACTTTCTAAACCTTATATTCTTAACTCTGATGAGTAGTCTGACCTTCATCCTTTATGTAGCTCCCTGGCTTTTTTGGACTCTGGCCTAGATCCTGACTTCAGGTACACTGTGTGGGATGTCTTCTAAAAGCTTCTTATGAGATTTGCCTAAAGAAAGCTCAGAGTGCCAAGAACATGGTTGTTTATTTTGGTTCTTTGATTTTTCCAAAATGTTGACTCTGGCTGAGATGAGAAAAACTGTTGGGGAGCCTGACCTTGAGCTGCAACTTCTGACTGTTCAGCCTGTGTCTGTGTCCCCTTATCTTTCCTGCAGACTTCCAGCCTGCTAGGAGCTTGTGTCTTTACTAAGAGAAACACTGGTGTTTTTTCCATAGTCTATCATCTTTCAGACCACTTTTTTGGCTCAAATACAACAGCCCATATTGATGTGGTCTGGCTCCTTATGTTGACCCTCTGGCCTTTTTATAGTCCCAGATCACTTCTGTCTACTTCTTATGCCTACAAACTATTCTCATGACAAGCATATTGCCTGCTTCTGGATTTGCCTGGAGCTTGTACTAGGTTTGGATGGAGCTTAGAGAATTATTTGCTGTTGCCATATTGCCTAACATCAAACATTTTTCTGTGGCATCAATGTAAATAGCTAGTTTTTCCAAAACAATCTCCAAAGTCAAGGAGGTACAAGCATAGCATTCTGGGTACAGAATGAGAAACTTATTTATCCAACCTTGATTGCTAGGTCATCATTTGTTGAAATATCAATGACTTCCATGCCTTTAAACAGGAAGAGTAACTGTTTCCTCACAAAACCATTATTTAATGTGTCCTTTCTCGGAAAAGAGGAATGTTCAGATGGAAAAGAATCACACTAAACTATTTGTTCACCTTGGCTATTTTCAATTTCTATACCAAGTAGTTCCTTTGCATAATCATCTGTGCTTTGCATATGTTAAAAGGTTTTGGTCTTCTTTTCCATGATCAGACCTATGCCACTCAAACATGGAGTGCAGAACCTGAGGCAAGTCATTATTTCCTCTGTTTTTGAACTGTGCTGTCTGTGATACCATCTGCAAAAACAGAATCAATTCATGAACAAGCTAGATTCAAGGTCTTAGAAGATGCCATTTGATTCCATTCTACTTCCTAGCATAGCTATTGGCAGAACCATTTTAAATACCAGTGGGTATTATTATAGAGAAATTAACTTTGGTGTGTTTTTACCCAAGCATTTCTTCTAAAAGACTAGTTAAAAGTTAGATTTCCTACTGCTTCTGAACTCTTCAGTTAATTACAGTCTTTGCATTCTGCGTGTTTTCCCTGTGGATTTAAGCCAACATTTTGGGAACTGAACATGGACATATTCTCTGAAATATGTTGCTTTCATAGAGAATGACAATTCATTTTTTTAGAAGAGCTTTAGCTCCTAAATTTTTCCCTTATATTATAAATCCACAAATAAATTTTTATTCTAAAGAAAATTATAATGCTGGCTTAGATTGTTACGAATAAAAGGGTAAAATTTACTAATTTTTAATTTCCTTAGCATTTTCTTTCTAAATGAGGAACAGATTGTGAAGGAAAAAAATTGATAATCATAGCTTGCTAGCTGCTTTGTTAGCACAGTCTATTCCTGAGATTTTATGAGATCTGGTTTACAAAGCACTGGTTGATAAATGATTCAATATTTAACCATGATTTACCTGTACCATGTGGAAAAAAATTATGCTGATAGTGCTAAAATCAGTGGAATGGAGATTTTTACATCCCACAGAACATGTCAACACAGCATTGACTGTGAATTGCTCATTTGGGACATCAAGTGCTTCTCTTTTTAGGATTCAGGATCACATGGCTGGTAGAAGTAAACAAAATGAGCTGGTTGTGTTGCCTGGTGACAAAGCCTAGCAGTAAGGGACAGACGGGCTCTCTCACTGTCTCTCCATCTCTAGATGGCATGAAGTAGATTTCAAACCCAGTGGGTGGCATGAGCCTGGAAAATAGAGAACCATTCAGACCATGTGGAAATCAACAGCACTCTGTGAAAGGAAAGAGGAAACCCAGCTTTTTCCTTTAAAGGAATGACTCATGGAGGGAACATGACACCCACCTCCTCATATTGAAAAATTAATATGACTCAATATGACTCAATGTTACAATTTAGAAGGCTTCCATCTGAGACTGCTTCTGTAGACATTGGAAAGCAATGCCAAGACAGAGTTGATGAAAATTATCACAGAGAATCAACAGATAAATGTGGAATTTACCTTACTGAATTCAACGAATCAAAAAGAGCCAGCAAGTAGCAATTAAAGATGCTGACTCTTATCTGAGCTTAGGGAAATAGGAGATGACAAGTCTTTTGTCAAGTCAGAGTTCTGCTATACAGGACAATAAACTCCATACATATGTATATGTTTCTGTGTCTGCATCTGTGTCTGTGTCTATGCATGTGCATGTGAATGTACATGTGTATGTGCATGTGCATGTGTATGTGTATATGTATATTTACAACTGTATCTGATACTTTTTCTGCCATTCCTGATCCAAAGGAGATTTTTCAATAAATTGCTGTGTTTGTGTGTGCACATGTGCATGTATACATGTATGTGTGTGTATGTGCACATATGTATTCATTACATATGTTTATGTATATGGCCTGGTTTTTTAGGGAACAAGAAATTTCAGAAGAAATGTGAATCTGTGTAAGAAGTATTATGAGGCAAAAGTTGGTGAAATGGGAGTAGTTGCTCTTCTTGCTGGAAAGGAGGCTGGGGAGAAATATTGACGATCCACAGTCCATTGTCGTAATATTAATTCTCAGTGGCTAGGTAGTCTACCTGTCCACTCTAAGGACTGTAGGCCAGGTGACTACCTTGTGTGTTATTAGCCTGATACATCTATGGCCAACAGCAAAACCTGGCTTTGCTTTATCTCTTTTCTATAAATTCCCATCAAGGTAACCAGATTTGTAGTCTCAGCCAATAAATACACCATACTCTGGTCCTTCTCAAGGCCCAGGGCATTTTACTTGGTGTCTGGGCCAAGAGTTAAAATGAGATTTCAAGCCCCTTAAACTGATTCTGGGCCTTGCGGTTAGGCTGACAAATGACATTATTCTTGTAGAATCCAGCAAGTGCCAAGGTCCTTATCCTCAGAATCTGATGGCTTTGGATTTATAGGAAAGATTGAACTTTCTAAAGGCAATATAAGCAACACCACCCAAAATGCCTGGCTGTCATCATGCCGGGCATATTTTAGTGTGATTTTCCTTCAACTTCGTAGGGTGGCAGATAGCTTTAAAATTCTAGTGTTCTTTGCATAATACTATGAAATATGGATGTGGTTAATCCTACCATTGGAACTAGGGACAATTTTACTAGCAGAGTAACTATATTATAGTATTCAACATAAAATCACAACACATGTGCATTCAAAAGCAAGCTCTGGGGGAAGTGTGGGCTGATGTTTCTGAGTTCTGCCATTAATATTCATTTGCTGTTTGTTCATTTGTTTTGTTGTCTGTCTTGAAGACAAGCAGCAGAAGCTGCCAAAGATTTGAGAAAAATTTATGGGAGGAAAATTTAAATTTGAGAACATTCTATGTATTAAGTGATCGCTTCCTTTAAATTGGCAAGGCTGTCATTATTTAGTTTTAGAAAGGAAAATTCTCGGATTACAATGCAAACTGTGTGGTGTTTGGGAAAGGAAATTTGGAATACAGAACAGCCTCTATAGCATATGAACTAAAAGTGTGCAGCTCAGGTTCAGTCTCTCCTCGACCTGCATCTTGACTTTTCTTGCTTCCTTTCTCTGTCATTTTAGGTGTGTCATTTTTCTGTCCTTTTCTGCACTTCTTTTCTCACATAGTGTTTAGAATACTGTCTTAGAATTGTGTAGGTCTTAAATGAGGTTGGATTCCTTTAAGAATGATGTGATTTTTAGCAGAAAATATAAGTTTGAGGTAAGTTAGGCAAACTAATTTACTGGAAAGATACTGAAGCTTTATAAAACCCATAAAACCTGAGGAATCAGGTGTAGGAATGATACAGATTCAAGCAGCGTTAGACACAGTAGTAGAATTTAGTAAGTACATCTCTATTCTGATCAGGCTGCATCAAAGGGAATAGATCTCCTTTACAACTATCCTTGCTGGCTCTGGATGTGTCTGAAACACCAAAGAGAAACATCTAGTTGGCCTGGAGTGGCCGTGAGGCTTGTTCTTGATTAGGGGTAAGGGTAAGAAGCAACTCTCACTCACTACAGTCTTCTTAGGACTTTGTACACTGAAGAAGGGTAATTATGACAGTGATGAATGGGATAGGACTGGTAGAGGAGGAAAGGCAGTGTCTCCTACAGAAGAAGAGCATGTCTTGCCCTCAGTATCTGTCAGGCACAGCCTCTCCTGACCTTGTTTAAGGCAATGAGATGCTTAACACTAGCTGAGGCTAGCTTGCAATCCTAAATGTTCATTGCCTTGTAGTACTCTGATAATGGACTGAAAACATTTAAGACTATCAGAAGGCCAGATCTTGGTGGTTTCCACCTGTGTGGACTGGAAACACATTATGCATTCATAAGGAATCTTTATATCCAATCCTGTCAATAGGAACCCAAGGAATCCTAATGATGCTGTTCCTCAAAGCTGGGCCTCAGCTGACTAGGCTAGGGCTAGACAGCAGCATTCCTGAATATACTTGAATATCTATATTTGGGATCTTTTAAAAAAGAAAATTATTTCCATGATCACATTTTTTATCAACTAAATTACACATCTCTTGATAAATATTTCAAAATGATCAGGGATTAAAAATAAAAAGTGTGTGCCTTATTTTATCTCTGCTGACTATAGACTAAATCTAGAAATATCCAAGAGAATTTGCTGAATCTGAGCTAACAGTGTGGTAATTTCACTGATTCTCCAGTAGTGTCTGCGAAAGCTTAATCAGTTGTTTGACTGCAGCTGGACTCAGACTTTACTCCTACCTCGCTTCTCATGCAGCCTGTTTGCTTGTTTAACTATAGTCCAGCTTTATTCTTGGGCTATGTGAATATACACCTTCAAAGAGTACACTCTTGCTAAGCTTTTGGTGTTCTTGGGCTGGCTGTAATGTGGGTGAAGTTCCATCCTTCCAGTTAAAATTCACATGACAGAGTATGAGAAGCGGTGTGTGGTTATACTGTAACTCCTCAGGTTCTCTTTTATGACCCAGATCCCCATATCATCTTAGAGCCCTTCCTTAAATTATCAAGTATTTAGGACTGATTTGATAGAGGATTTAGAAGACATCTGCACTTTTATGCACAAGCTTTCTTTTTCATTTTTCCTGCCTTAAATCAGCAAATGGCTCTGGTTTCTCATGGCATTGCTGACCCATCCGCTCAGCATCTGCTCCACTAACTCTTCCCATAGTTCATTTTAAGCACTTTTATGAGATTCAAACCATCTCCTCCAGCAGCTACTTGAAGGTTCAGAGTGATACCCTAGCTGTGGTTGATAAAAGCAGAAGGAGGAAGTAAAGGAGGCTGGACCCAGAATCCCCAGTAGCTGTGCAACTGAGGATCTATTATTCCTTTTCACACGTTAGTTAATATGTTCTTGTTCTGTCTCCCTCTTCCATTCTGGTTGGATACAGGAAGCCGGGAAGAACAACCCCATTTCTGTCTATGTAAGAGGTGCTGGCAGGGATCAGATCTTTCCATATTTCTTTCCATGCTTTTGGCTGAGGTCCAATGTCCCACAATTAGTAATTCATTCTCTCAATTTAAGGCTTTGGATTTTCTAAGACTTTCAGCAGAAATAGCAGATTGAGTTTTATGAACCATTTGCATCTTAGAGGAAATTTATTTCATGCTTACTAGATAACAGAATTGGAGTCAGGAAGGTGAAAACAGGTTATCTCATGCTTTGAATTTGTAGAAAAGATGTGACTAGAAGACCAGAAGTTGACAGTATTACAGGACGGTGTGCCTGCTTTTGGGGCATTTAGCTGAGAGTGGACCACCTCTAGTCCCTATACTCACATGTTATCTGATCTTTGTCTATTTTCTATTTCTTGACAAAAAATACTCACTAGCTAGTAAAAATGTGCCCCACACAAATGATTTCCCCCATTTGGGAACAGTGCCAGGTTTGAGGGGTTGTATTGCTGAGGGAAGGAAATTGCAGACTTATATATAGAGGCAATGCTACTTACAGCTTGGATACCATGAGAAAAGCAAAGGATTCAAACAACCAAGAAAGCTAGCTTTTATTGACAACCATGATGTAGTCACTAGCCCTGTTGTTTGCCAACCAAACACACACATAAAACCAGAGAATTTAATGAAATTCGTGAAGCAGCTCTCTTCAAACATTAAAGAAAATGCAATAGAGAAGTACAATTTCAGAAGGAAGGGAACCAACTCCGAGAGCCCCACAGTTGCCCTGGGTTTCAGCATGGAAGCAATTGTTGGATGAAGATGAAGATGAAAACAGAAGCAATAATAGAACTCACTCAGGGTGGAAGATAAACAATTGTGTCTGTGACAGATAAGGAAAACATTTGATGGACAGAGCACTGGAGAGAGCAGGAATACGGAGACAATGCCCAAAGGCAGGGTGGCAGTTCCTTTGAGTGGCAGCTCCTTTGAGTGACTGCACTGAACTAGGAAAGGCATCATATTCTCTGTGAGATTTTGAAGAATGCATGGGGTGGAGGGGAGAGGAGGGAGCAAAAAGCTGCCCAGCTCCTGAGCCAAGATAAGAATAGGCTCAAGTTCTAATCATATCAGATGCAACCAAGGCTGTCGAGGGATAATTTGGACACTAAAAGCTCCTGGGGATGCCTTCCAAGGATCCAAAGGACCACACTTCTCCTGCCTGTCAAAATAAACCCAGCACACTCTGAAGGAAGGCAACAAAACCCCACACATATGGCTAGACATTCCAGAAAAATCAAGAGAGATAGAAAAATGTGAAACAGGTCTAGAAATGACAGAAGAATAAGAAAGGAGCTGTTATAGACAGAAAACGGTTACAAATATGCTGAGGGACTTAAAGAAAGAATAAGAGCACACAGAGAGAAATATTAAAGATATACAATGAATGATAGAATTTCTAGGACTGGACAGTTTAGTTTCTAGAATAAAAGAAGTCATGGAACGAGCATAATTAAAGGTCACCCGTATAGGAAAAGGAGCTGGAAATGGAACAGGGGAAAAAAATCAGACAAGCATGAAAGCAGAAAGAACAGGAAGGAGAAAAGCTCTATATACAGCCTGTACATAAGCAAAATATCAGAGAAAGAAGGGGGATAGGAAAAATAGATTTAAACAAATAATCTACAAATTTTATAGAAATTCTGGTTCTTTAGTCAAGCCTCCCAAAAACTAAAGATAAACACAAAGAACGTAAATTTAGAGGATCCATGCCAAATGACTGAAAGTTAGAAAGAAAATCTTCTCTTAAAAATTTTATTTATTTATTTATTTATTTATTTATTTATTTATTTATTTATATTTGTGTATGTGTGTGTATATGTGTGTTTTTGTGTTTGTGTGTGTGTGTGTGTGTGTGTGTATTCATCAGCCATAGCCAGCATTTAGAGGCTAGTGAACAACCTCCAGAATTTAGTTTCCTTTTACTATGTGTATTCCTGCATCAAATGAAGGTCTCAGACTTAGTGGCAAGTGCCTTTATCCCCTAAGCCACAGGTCCTCAGTAGCAAAATCTAAGAAGTACTGACATAGAGAATAAAGACCATGTGCAGGAAACCAAAACAAATAAGGGAATGATAAAGTCAAAACTTGCCACACACACACACACACACACACACACACACACACACACACACACACACACACACACAAGACAGAGGTGCATGTAGGTAAAGCATTTGCCTTGTACATGGGAGGCTCTGATTCCAACCCCAGCAATGAAACACTGATAGTAAGAATAACAAACAGAACAAAGACAAAGCACAATAGTCTTTAAAGTGCTGTAAGGGAAAAAAAGCAAAATTACAAATTTACCTGTGAAGCCATAAGCCTAAAATTGGTTATATGTTAGTCCACTTTCTAGTGGTATAATAGAACATCACAGGCTGAAAAGTTTGTAAGGAATATTAGCAACTGGTTCCATAGGCTAAAAATTGAAAATCAAAGGACTATGTTGGGTGAGGCATTCTTGACAGCACAGTGAAGAGCAATGAGAGTTTCAGAGAAAGAGGACAAGAACCAATCATCCTTGCATAAGGAAGCCAATCCAGCAATAATGGCATAGAGGTATTCAAGATGCTGCCTCATGCACCTAAATGTGGTGGTTTGGATGAGAATTACGCCATGGGCTCATATGGTTGAATATGTAGTCTCAGGTTGGTAGAACTCATTGGAAAGGATTAGCGGATGTAACCTGGTTGGAGGAAATGTGCCATGAGAGTCAGGCTTTGAGATTTCAAAAAGATTACCACCATTCCCAGTATTTTTGACTATGCCTTTTGTGGATTAAGACATGAATTCTTAGCTGTTTACAGTCTAAATCTACAGTCTGTCTTTATGAATTGTAACCCTCTAAAACTGTAAAGCCAATTAAACACTTTGTTTTATAAGCCTTAGCCATGGTGTTTTTCATAGCAATAGAAAGTTACTAATGTGACAGACATTACACACACACACACACACACACACACACACACACACACACACACACACCATATCCTCAATGGTACAATAGTGGGAGTTGATGCCTTATACTGTAAGCCTATTAATGAGACCATAGAGGAAAGTCCACTTCATATATTTTCCTAAACCAATATAATTATATTCTAAATACTCTCATACCTAAAAATAGGTGTAGCTTTCATCCCTCATCAATGAAGTTTCATTTGCAGCAGATGGAGACACTCGAGTAGTGTATAACTGACCAAGGTGCAGACAGAGTAAGTGCCCAGAGTGTGGGATGCCCAGCTCTGATGGACATATCTGCAACACAACTCTTCCACCTGAGGCTCAGGGCACATACAGAAATGGGGTGGGGAAATTGTAAAAATCAAAGAACCAGGGCAACTGTTGAGGGATAATGTCTTCTTGACATGACAGGGAAGTTGCCCCCATGAAAATTTGCTGATATGGCTGTCTAGACAAGACTTATATAATGATGATGATCAGCATGGCTTTGTGGATGGGGGAATTTCACACCTCTCCATAAAGCCCTGTAGAGAATCATGACTTGAAAGAGAGAATCAGTTTTCTCCTGTCCAAGTGGTCAACATTCAAAAAACATTAAATGGACTTGGTTGGTTATACAGAGAAATATACATGTATGTGTTGTAATAATAATAATCAAAGAAGAGGCCATAAATTTAAGAGGGAGTAGGGGCACAGATAGATGCAAATGACTGTAATCATACATGAAAATCCAAAAAAAATATAATTAAAGAATCAGTAAAATTTCAGAAAAATAATTAGGTCTAAGTATGTAACAAAAAATTAATAATTTTTTTAGAATTTTAAGAATTCATCCAATTGACTATTAATAATGTAAATATTTATGAATATTATATTTGGTTTGGGAGAATTATGTCTTGAATACCTTTTTATTTTATTTTACCTCATGTATAAAATGTCAGAAAGTACACAGATTAATTGGGTACCATGTAATGTTGTTCTAGAATCTTTAAATTGGATACCATGTATTGTTCTAGAATCTTTAAATCAAGTTAAGCATAATTATTTCAATTTATATTTCCTTGTGATGAAAAATTTAAAAATCTTTTCTTCCAGTACATCGTTGTCACGTATTTGAATTTTATTCTTGAATAAAGCAGCTCTCTAATGTGAAAAAAAACTTCCTTCCAAGGTTATTGTCTATTTAGAGCAAAAATATTAACAATGCATATTAGGTTTATGATGTATGCACAAATAAATCCTATGGCAATAATAGTACTAAGCATAGGCTTTGAGATGGAGGTATTCTGCAATGAAATTTTTATATCATCAAAAAATCAATATGCATTCACATGTAGATTGTGTAAATATGGTGTAGAGTGTGTACTCTGCAATGACCACTCTTAATTCAAAAGTAACCAGGCAGTAAAGATATTAGCATGAAGTGCTAAATCAAACTCAAATATCCAAGGAAGAGACAGAAAGAAGAAACAAATAGGACAACACAGAATAAATAGAGAACAAATGTTAACATGAAAGGCTTGAATCAATGGGTAAATAAATTAAATACTACAAGAGAAAGATAGAAATCGACGGGTTGAAAACCAAACCTAATTAAATCATACCCAGAATAACTCTCTTTAAGGGGCTGGGGCACATGAGAGGATATGTCTTCAATATGCAATGTGTACATGTACAGAAGCTGGAACAATAAAAACAAGAACAAACTTCCCTTTAAGTACAAAAATAAGTATCTATCTGTGAAACATCCTTAAAAGACAAAATAGACATGAGGGCAAGACATAGAGTTGGTGAGAAAATGAGATATTTCATGATGATAAAAGAGTCAATTAATGAAGAAAAAAGTCATCTCAAATGTGGGGTGGAAAACTCAGCACTTGAATAATTGCAGTTGGGTGTGTCTGTCTCCTCTCAGCAACTGACAGCCCAAAAAGTCAGAGAGAGAGAGAGAGAGAGAGAGAGAGAGAGAGAGAGAGAGAGAGAGAGAGAGAGAGAGAATAATGTCGGTGGGCAGCCTACCTGTTTTTCTCGCTGCTGTGGCCTGTGCAAAATAAATCTTTAAAAAAAGAAAATTATGTGAATATCTCAGTAGGCTAAGTAATGAAAACACCAGTTTATGAAACTTTAAGTAGAAAAATGTCTCAAGAAACTTACATGGTAACTTTTTTGTAAAAGGATTCATGAAAAACTTGCATCAAGTGACTTGAGGTGCCAGAAGGGGTTGGTACTGAGGGGAGACCTTCCTTCTCAGATGTGAAGGGGAAGGAGAGATAGAGGAGGTGCTGTGTGAGAGGGGAACTAGGAGGAGAAGGGGTGACCCAATCAGGATGTAACAAATAAATAAATACTAATAAATAAAATTTAGTAAATAAATAAAAAGAAAAAGAAAAGAAAAACCTACATCAAGTACTATCTATAGTCCTATAAGACTACAGAATTACTTCCTAAGATAAGGAATGAAGTAAAAGTAATTTTTTTCAGCATTTAGGTAAAGTTCTGAACAAAGCAATAAGGCAAGAAAAAAAGACTGAAAAAAATGGAGCCTGGGGAAAAAGTTGTTTTAATATACAGATGTTATTCATGAACAAAAAACTCTTAGAATTTACCAATATTTCTAACATTATTCAATGTTTGCTAAGGCCTCTGGATTTAAGGTAATTATATCCAAACAAATGTTATTTCTATGTACTAGAAATGAATAGCAAAAAAACAAAATTTGAAAATTCATATTGATCACTATAACACCAAAAATATGTTTCAGTATATATTTAACATAATTTTAAAACTTTCCATTCTGGAAAACTTCAAACATTGTTGAAGGAAGGATCCAATAAATAAAAATGTACCTAAGAAATGGAGACACTTTTGAACAAGAAAATAAATATTATTCTACAAATTTACCTTTATTTTATGCAAATTTTCTACCAAGCTTTTGTAAAAGTCATTTACATTCTAATTCTAGTGTTTCTATGGATATTCACAGCTTGGATATTTGAATTACTTTTGAGAAAGAATAAAGTTTTTGGACTTATCAATACCTGACTGAGATCTAGTGTAAACCCATGTAAGAAAAGATAGTATGAAACAAATGTATAGAACCGTAAGCTAACGAAGTACAATAGATACTTAGAAATAAACCCAAAGACACATCATTGGTTGATTTTAACCAAGTTTCTATGCTGTATCAAAAGAAAAAAATTCCTTCTAAGAAATGTTGTTGAAATCATGCCATCTTAGAGGAAGATAAACCCTTGTCACATATTACGCCCAAAAGCTAATTCAAGATGGACCATAGATCTAAAAATAAATACTAAAACTAAAGGGTCTGGCAAAAAGCAGTTGAGAACTTGGAGTAGCTATGTTTATTTTTAGTCAGGGGACATAGATTTCGAAACATAAAGCAAAAGAAAAGAAATTTGGGCTTGAGCAAACTCCATGAGAAAGTTGATAGAAGAAGAAGCTGCCACCAGTTTTCCCTTTCTTGTTCTTAAACTACACGAGAGGTAATGGAGACAGAAGAAATATTTCTCATTTACCCAAAGCACCTTCTAAAGCTTAAGTTTTCAACCTAAACAAGAAGACGATTTCAAAGGGGGAAACTGATGAAGACATTGTTTTTAAGGCAAGAAGCTATGGCAGTTACAGGTGTCCATTTCAGTTCATCACCAAACCAGGCAAATACAATCTCAACTGTATCAAGCATTGTATGGGGATTAAAGGCTACCACCACTTCTCAGTCGAGGCAGGTGGATGTGTGAGTTCAAGGCCAGACTGGTCTACAGAGTGAGTTCTGGACAGCTAAGCTATATAAAGAATCCCTGTCTCAAAACAAACAAACAAACAAACAAACAAACAAACACCCTGTCTTGTGAGGAAGAGGAATAATAATTATTATTCCAATATTTTCATCTCTTAATCTTTTCTTTTCTCTGTCTGCCCCTCCACCTTCTGCCCTTCCTTCCTTTCTCCTTGTTTTTAAGAAAAGATGCTAATATGTATACATGCATACCTGTGTGTATATGTGCATGGCTGACCATGGAAGACAGGAGAGCATCAAGTCCCTTTAGATGGAAATACAAGTGGTTATGAGACACTAGGTATGTGGCTTGGTCCTCTGCACAACCAGCAAGTGTTCTTGACTTCAGAGATAGCAGTTCTTTCTGTTCTTGTTCTCTCCACAGTCAAAATTCTACTGAGGGTGGGGATTGTATCTTTTCCTTTTGCTCCCTCTTCAGTAGAGCATAGTACAGTGCTGGGATCACACAGATACTCAGCAAATTAACAATGAATGCTGAATAAAGATATTAACATACAAGAGGAGGCTAGGGCAAACCACACATTAATATTTAAATATAATAATACAGGCTCCAAAACAGGGATTTTAAGTTCATTATTTTGAGACAGAGATCTACTGTTGCCTCTGCTACACCCCACAAAGTTTATTCTCTTGACTTCTCTCAGACTGTCTTCACCTGTGTTAAGGAGGCCCTGCTGAGTTGTGGTCAAACAACCCTGGAGTGTGTATCATTAGCATAAGTGAAACAGAAACAGAATTCCTGTTGCTAAGGTCTCTGATGTTGGAATGTGTGGGCTGTGATAGGGAAAACGACTTTTATTTTTGTGATAACTCTGTCATTGAGCTCCTTAACTCACTATTCAACAGAGAACAATGCGGCAGGAGGCTTGCATTTGTGCCACCTACAAAGTAAGCACACCAAACAGATGTGTCCTGGATCATCCTGGAATCTCCGTTGTGTGCACCTGGGAGAGGAACTAGGGGCAGAAGACCCTGTGCACTCTACAGTGGTGCTGATAATCGGAGTCCCTGGAACTCTTCCAACCTTGCTTTCAGAATGTCCCTGCCCTTGTATGGTTCTTCTCGTCCTAGATGCCTGGTACAAGGGCCTGACCACAACAGCTGGTGAAGATTCCCTGCAGATGAGAATGAAAGCCAAACTTGCTTGCACATTCAGAAGGGATTATCAACAAAGTATGTGGATTTCTTCCCTGGATCTTTGCAGCAAATGTGTATGTTTCTTGAATACTAATGTCTTTCCTCTCTTCCATCATGTCTTTCTGACTAGAGCTCCAAGGAATTGTGTGTTATCATTTGTCCACTTATGAAAAGGAGAGAGAAAAGAACATAAATATTTCCTAGAGAGATTGACTGTCTTATTTGGACTGTGATTAGCTGTAAATCTTCAGGCATCCCAGGATTCCTTCCATCAAAGGCAGACAATGGGACACACTTCTCCCACTGTCACATCTTCCCCTACCTAATATTAACCTACTAAGTGCTAACAGACCTCTCGTAAAAGGACTTTAGTTGTTTTTAAACATGTGTGGCACAAATAGTAAATACTTGCTAAATAGAAGTTAGAAAGCATATGTATGGACATGTATATGTGTACACATATGTCTGAAGCAAACCCAAATCAACAAATAAAAACAGAACTCATTCTTATTGTACAGATATAACCAGTTTATATTTTCTAGCAATTGATCACATTACACATGTGTAAAATGTTGGAGCTGCATTTTTATGTACATATACACATCCGTACACACAGGGTATCTACTTTGTGTTTTGTGGTGGCTTTCTATTCATTAGAGGGAATCTTCATCAGTGTTCTTCCCATGACTCTCATCATTTAAAATCTGCACCATGTGCCACTGCTCAACTATTTTATTGTTTTATTTTACTTTATTTATCTCTCTGTTCTGCCAATCACTAATGTTGATGTGTTCAAGGTTTATTTCCTTCAACAATATAGGTACCCAAGATTCAGCCTTAAACATAGAGCTGAAAATCATTTCCCATGATTGAGACTTACACGAATATTCCTTCATGATTTCAGTATGCACAAGGCATATCCTTCCAAAATTACCAATCACTCAAGTTTGGTTTCTTTCCAACTCACCAACCTAGAGACAAGAATTTGAGTTTGGATGATTTATCTGGAATTCCGAGTTAGGAAAATAAGATAGGAGAAGCCAAGAGTTGCTAGCACGGGACCTGTGGTTCAGTACAAGAGGACTTCAGAGAGACTAGAATACAATTCAACTGTATCAGAAAGGTCAGGTAATTAAGGTTTTAATTTCCTCCCATAACAGTTTGAGAGTTACCAGAGACGAATTAATCCACTGCCCCCTGAAGACCAAGGAAACACCTGTGACCACAGAACATTCATAAGTATTAACCTAGGGAGCCATTAGCACTTATGAGAACTGTCCAGAGTGACCCATAGGGTAGACCAAGAAATACCTGTGACCATAGGATGTTCATAAGTATTGACCCAGGGAACCAATAACACTTATGGAAACTGTCCAGACTGAACCACAGAGGACCAAGGTCTCATAATACCTGCTTTTTTTAGGTGGTCACCAAATCTTTTGCTTTTCACCACTGTCCTTTCTTTTTCACTCTCTAGCACCTTAGCACAATACTTTTGACAGCTGGGAACCAACAATATACGAAAACTTAGCCACTGCCATCTTTTCTCTGTCACAGTCTTCAAGCCATCATCTACACTGGCTTTCATTACTCATTTGCGTATTTCAATCCCATCGCTTATGATCCAATTGAGGTAATCTGGCAAAGCTTATTCCTTAGCTAAAGTCAAATTTTCTCCCACTCAGAACATGTCTGCTTTCTTCCACACAGTCACTTCCTACCACAGTCTCTCAGCCTCTAAGATCTAAACTTATTCTCACACTCATAATAGTTATAATCAATTTCTGTTTCAAAGCAAACAAACAAACAGACAAACAAACACCCAAAACAACTTAACCACTCAGAAGGAAACTCTCCAAGCTCCTCCAAAAGCAGCCATCCTCACCTATTAGCTGCCAATAGCTGATAAGGGGTGAAGCCTGGAGACCATTTGCTCCACCTATGCAGGACTTTTGACTGTCTTAATCTTGCTCAGGTAACCCCAGCTGCTGTGAGTTAATGAGTGCAATTACCGTTCATGTCTTTAGACAGCATTTAGAAGCACCCCTTCCCATCCTCCAACTCTTTCAAAATCTTTTGTCTCCTCTTTTATAACTCTGTGATATTTGAGCCTTTGATGGTGGTGATGGTGGTGGTGGTGGTGGTGGTGGTGGTGGTGGTGGTGGTGGTGGAAGTATTATTTAGGAACCCTGTCTGTTTAGGACAGAGCACTCAGTCTCTTATTTTTAAGACCTGGATCAGTTATCTTTTAATTGACTGCTACCCACTGCAAAGAGGAGTTTCTCTTACCACAGCTGATATCAGCCCCAGTCTGTGGGTATAAACATAACTATTTAGAGAGCATTTTGACAACATGAACATTTAGTAGAATAACAATAGCAGGGTCTTCCCTAAGGCCTATGACCAGACATGGCATTTTTTTCTTATGGACCAAAACAGGTAGAAAGTGATTAGTTACCTCATAATAGTGATGCCACTATTGCATCTATAGGCACATTTTGTCTGCCAGATCAGCATTGTAGCATACAGGGTCCAGCACTGGATAAGGCCGTTGTTATCTTTTCTCCTTGAACAGTTTGTATAGCACCTATTAATGCTATGAAAAACTAGCCAGCGGGGAGGAAGTTTTCCAGTCATACTGAGATGAATTTCTTTATATCCTGTAGTCAAAACTGAATGATGGCTCCAGCAATAGCATCTTACCATGTAGTTATGGTGTGTATATAACCAAGAACAATGGCAATAGCCTATGTTCTATTGGAGACCTTTGGGAACTCCCTAACCAGAATGCATGCATTTTAATTTTCATGTGATAACCCGTTTTTTGGAAGCACCATCACCCACCTGTGCAAGATAATGCTTCTTGAAAGTGTTGTAAAATTAGCTAAATAACTAGCAGATTTTCATGTCTTTTTCATACATCCTAAGCTTTGGTTGAGCCAACCACTATCCCCTTCTTTCCTCCATTCCCCTATCCCACTCTGGCTTAATCTTGTAGCTCATTGTTTCATTTCACTTGTATTCTATTATCTCTCCAACTTTTTGTTTTTATAAACTAAGTCGTGAGTTAATAGGCTGGCTTTCATAAATTCTCCCTTCCAAGCTGTGGTGTTCCCTACACTCCTGCATGCTTTTATACCTCTCTCATCATTTTGCCTTAGTTATTTGTTATTTTTTATAGCAATACTGCTCAAAATAGTCCCACATGCCACTCCTTCTCATGGAATTCTTCTATACTGTTCTCTAGTTTGTTGTTGTCTATCAAGTTTACATCACCATTCCCTCAAACTCTGCTTGTAAACTCCAACAAAGATGCCTACATTCTCAATGATCTCTCCCTTCTTCGTCTGACTGTTGGCTATATTTGAGTCAGCTCATCATTCCCTCACTCAGTATCTATATGTTCCTCTCTTGACTTCAGAGATACTGTGATTTTCTGATGAATCTATGACTACTTAAGTGGAAATTTGGAGATTCCCTAGGCTCAGCTTATGTACCATCATAGCTCTCGATTTCTACTTGATTCCCACATCTACTCCTTAGAAGTATGCATTTATGAGGCTGATAGCTTTTAGTACCATATGTTTGCTGCCAAACTCCAACTTATGTCTTTGGTCTAAACCTTTTCTTGATATCTGGAATCATATATCCAACTCTCCTTTGACAGAAAAGGCATATCAGATCTGAGGATTCAAGCTGGAACCCTCAGTCTCTTTACCCAAACCTGTTGAGACTTTTATCTCTCTCAGCCAATGACTCCATCCTGTCCATTTCTCAGGGCAAAGCCTTCATTATTCAAATGCTTATCTTTTTCTCCTATACTGTATCAGATCCAATAATGTACCTTATAAGCTCCAACCCCCATTTATGTACAAACTCAGCATCTAGCCTAGGCTGCTTTGATTTCTTACCCATTGTTTCCTGTTACTGTCTCTTGAGCCAATTTTTACCTTTGGCCTTTCCTCTCACAAAATTTGGTATCAGTACTAGGTCCAAAGTGTTTATAGAGATTTGAGTTGGATGAATTACTCTTCATTTAGAACCCACTGGCACCTTCAGAACTCAGTGATGGAAGACTGCAGGATTTACCTGGTTTTGACCACATACTTTATTTTTTTTTTTTACCTCATTGTCCAATTGGTCTTTGTCTCCACTGATAGTCATATTTCTTACTAGCTCATCTGCTAAGCAATTCCTTGGGAATACCTCCTGGATCTTCTCTGACTACCTGATCTTAACACCCCATGTCTTCCCATTCTTATCTGTCTGAGCCTTATTTTGTTTCACGATTTTGTTTTTGGTTTTTTGTCCTGTTTTACTATAGCACCTATCATCATATGCTTGTAGATGGAATTTACTTATGTTTTGTTACATTTTTTTTCTTTTTTGTGCTAGGATGTAAGGTTTATTTTCTTATTAAGGAACTTACTTTTAGGAGCTAACTCTCCTCCCAATGAGGAAGTTACCAGTCCCTAAAAGACTGCACTACTTATTTCTTCTACATTTTCCTTCCTATTTAGTTCCCTCAGATATGCCCACCTTTGTTCTCTGTTTTCTATGTGTGTTTTGCTACCAATGTCTATCATTCATCTGCGATGTTTGATTGATTAATGTGCATGCACGGTCCCTGGTGTCAAACATGTCCAGACTCCCTCCTTCCCTTCCTTTCTCTTTCTCTTTTCCCCTCTCCTCCCCTCTTTTCTCCTTTCCTCTCCTTCCTTTCTCTTCCCTTCCCTTTCTCTTTCCTTTCCTTCCTTTATGGTCTGAATGGCCACATACAACTAATATAAAAGACTAACAGGAGCCAGCAAGATGGCTCAGTAGGTAAAGCTAACAAGCCTGATGACCAGAGATTAGTCCTAGGGTCTATATAAAGGTGAGAGGAAATATTCGCTAAGTTGTCTTCTGAACTTCACACGCCAATGTGTGCCACACACAATAAGGAAAGGGATGTAATACAAAATATATTTTTAAAAGACTAACAGACTTCAAAGATACTTTCCCAGGAGCTTGGAATTTAATTATAAAACTAAAATGCCATCTGATATGGGACAGATGAGTCTCTGATCTGATGTCAAATATATGTAGGAATGGATGTCTTAATTATTACAGACTTAGAGAAAAGTCTTTTGGGAGAGGTAAGAATTTTTACCCTGAAGCTTGGGTGAGTATATAGTTTAGGGCAAGTGATATTATTTTGGCCACACACAAACCCTCAGATAATACAGTTAAACAGTGAGTGTTTGTTGTTTATATTAGCTTGACGATGACAACTGGGGTTCTTTCTGGTCATTGCATCTCACACCTGGAAATCATGATCTTGCCAATGTGCCTGTTAATACCTTTCCTGAAAAGCACTAGCCAGAAGTAGAGAAAGTCTCTTTTAGGCAATCTTTTATTCAGGCCCAGAAGCCACAGTTGTCTCTGCTATGTACCATGAGTGGAACCTGGACAGCAGGACTTACTTGCCTATGTGAAGGTTGGTTATTTGGTGAAAGTGAGGGGTTTCTGCTGGGGATATAGGCAGACAGAAGTAGAGGGCTGTTCAGCAAGCACTTAGTGGCAGCCAAGGCAGAGAGCCAGGAGGAACAGATGGTTCAGGAAGGAGCAAGGCTGTGGGAGCTGAGCAGGGATTGCAGAATGACTGTGCCTGACTCCAAAATGGTATTTCTATTAGAAGAATACATGGTTAATGAAGAAGACTTGGGAATATTCTAAAGGCTAATCAAGTATGTAAAATTACTCATTAGCTACTGCAGAGAGAGATCCTTCTCTAGGTTGCTCTTAACTTCCTTGAGGATATTTGTGATATATGACTTTTAAATTTATGGTCAGATTAGACATAATATTTTTAAAATATTTATGTGTTTCTTTTCATGTGTATGTGCTTGTAGGAGTTTATGTATATTGCATGTGCTCAGGTGCCTGTTTACTCCAGAAGAGGTCATCAAATTCCCTGAAACTTGAGTTATAGGTGGTTATGAGCCACCAAGTGGGTCCTAAGACCTGAACCCAAGTTCTGCACTAAAGAAGCAAATGCTCATAAAATATTATAAGAGGATTGTACCTCCAGTACTCTAATAATATTTTCATTATGTACAATATTACTGGATATTGTATCTTCACCTACACTAGTAAATCTACCAAAGTACTAGCACTTAAAGTTGTATACAGTTATTGTTTCAGTAAGTATTTACCAAACATCTGCTAATACAGGTATCACAGTCAACTCTCAGGACACTGTGAGAAAACGCATATCTTGATACTCAAATAACTAATATTCTAATATTAATAACTAATATCATTCAGTTGGAAAACTGAATAATAAGCAAGTAAACATATAAATAGATACACATTTTAAATGGAGCTAGAAGTGAGGGTGAACAATTGAGGAATGGGTGCTTAGCTTGGATAGCTTCAAAGAAGGGAACCTTATGTAGGTTCCTGATTTTTGTCTCAGTCTGTGGGGCATGGGGGAGCAGTATTTTAGACAGAAGGATCAGAGGCATGAGCCTCATTATTACTTGACAAACCAGAACATTCCTGAGACTGGCATGGAAATGTATAGCTCTGTTCAGAAGACATAAACATCTATAAATCAGACACACAGGTGTGCTTGGGATTACAAATTCATTAATGAGGCAATGGACCTTTGAGAGTGAGAGATTGCATTGCAGCAATGGTCATAAATAGGTCTGTTTACAGGAGGACTGTGACCTTAGAGCTGACACCATGGCACAATGTGTCTTTTGAGATTACAATGAGTGCAATTCTGACTCTAATGGGCTTCAGGCAAAGATCATAAAAGAAACTTCATGCTCCCCTTTTTTCTCAGATCTCTGAAGCTCATAGGTATAGTGTTACTTAAAAATATTTCTGCTATAAAAATAATACAAAAGAAATTTCTGGAGATAAATTTAGAAAAGTGCTGCATAGCTACAAATATAAGCATTAGTTTCTTCCTTTTTGTCTATCTTTTGCCAGTCCTTCATC
Source organism: Rattus rattus (assembly GCF_011064425.1). NCBI lineage: Eukaryota > Metazoa > Chordata > Mammalia > Rodentia > Muridae > Rattus > Rattus rattus. The sequence goes on from NC_046163.1 coordinate 71,993,662, forward strand.
TGCTTTTTCTCATATGGACCCTATCTTCTCTGTTATTGGGCTTTATACAACTACTCTAAGACAGATCTCTTCTTTCTCATACATCCTGCAGACTCCAATGAAGTAATAACTTATTCTATGTTTTGATGACATTATGCCAAACCAAAACCAAACCAAACAAACAGATAAAAAGAAGGAAAAGAAAGAATCCCAAACCAAAGCTTTATTCCATCATCTCTGTAAATACAAAGAATAGCCATTTAGAACTTCATTATTCAAAGTGAAGACATCAGTGTGTGTTAAACAGGCCCAGTAACCAAGTTGTCATTTATATCGCAGACTGGCCAGACCCAGATTTCACTCTTACCAACTTCTGGATACCTGGTGGCATTGTCTTATGTCTCTTTAATTTCAGACTGTACTGCTTTTAGCAGATGAGAATTCTTCTAACTCTCAGAAAGTTTTGAGAGGCAGTGATGTTCATCCTTCTGTTTTGAAAGTAAGGCATCCAGAAAGAATACAGACATGAGACTCTTCTTTAAACTGAGGCCTTCTGCAGAGAAGACAGAAAAAGTGCTATCAACTTGGGAGCAACTTCAAGCTATTTCACATCTATTAAACTTTTACTCCATGCTAAGGACTGAAGTAAATATTTTACACAAACCAATTTGCTTAACAAGAGAAGTAATATAAGTTTCTTCTTGCACACTAGGAAACTGAGGCTTGAGGAGGCCGTTTGTTTGATGCCCCACGTTGGCAAGGCTCAGAGGCATAATTTAGTTCCAGCTGAATCCACAGTCCAAGTATGAGCTACTTGCTCATGCATGGTAGCTATCTGTCCTCTCCAGAAGCCCTCCAGGGGAAGCACTGTGAGTTCCACTTTATGAGGAAGGAAACTGAAGTAGGCAAGTTTAATGTTTAGGAGCTATAGAAACTGCTCCATTGGTAAAGTGCCTACCTTGGAAGCATGAGGAATTATGTTTGGATCCCCCACATCCACATCCCACATGCCATGTAGGGCTGGACATGGCAACCGAAACCCCAATGCTGGGGACATGAAGATAGGAAAGTCCCAGGGAGATGGAATTTGGCTAGTCTGCCTCTACAAAACACTGAGCTTCAGGTTCAGCAAGTCTCTGTCTCAACTGATAAGACAGTGCTGATTGAGGAGACACCTAGCCTCCACAGACATGCATGCTCATGTGTGCACCCATATGAACAGGCACATACACTACAACCTACCATCTCTACACAGAGTTAAAATATCATTAAATATTTAGGGGTAGCTTTTGCATTTCTACTCAGGCTCCTTGAGTACAACATGCTTTCCTCTTCAGAGGAGTTTTGGAATACTGTCCATGAATTAAGCTATGTGTGGAGATTTCTGAGACTGTGAGAAAACTTCAAGTAAACAAGACAAGTGTCTTGTAATCTCTGTTCCTCATAATATGGGTTGTTCTTGGAATAAGCTTTCACATCCCTACCAGGTAATAGCAAGTTTACTTCAGATTATTCATTACAGCTGACTGTTATTTGTTTATAAAGTTCTATGGAAAAACATCTCTTTGCCACATGCAGCCTATCCTTGTGATTTTAAAGGTCACTCACGTGACTCATCATAACCCTCAGAGTATAAGTTGTCTAATGCTCTGAGTAAAGTTAGCTATTGCATGAGGCTTTAGTCCATCTAATTTTTAGGTCTGCTTCCCCAGGTTCATGCTACCAAATAGAATGGTAAACAAGAGACACCACCACAATCAGGGACCTGAATAGACTATGAGATAAGAGGATGGGGGACCTCACAGAAGGTAAGTGAGCATAGTGGGCAGAAACTAGGAAGGCTTTTCATTATGCCAAGCTTGTGCATCATTTCTTAAGAAAGGACGAGCACAAGTATCAAAACTACAACTTTTAGGTTGCGTCTAAGTTGTTTATGATTATAATCCCTGATTTCCAGACTAAGGGACTTTAGATAAAGAATGGAACAGAGTCTGCAAGAATATGGAAAAGGCATGTAACAAAGGGGGGATCCCCTGGGTCTCTTGTGCATTAAGTTGGGCTGTTATCAAAATGCTTAAGGAAGATAAGAAGGATATTAGTCATGAGTAAGAGAGGGCTAATTTCTTAAATGGATATTAACTGAATGGCCAAAACTTAAAATTGAAAAAAGAGGCAAAAGTAGATTTTTCAGCACCACCACCAACCATAGCAGTAATGATCATGACTCCCCTAGCTCCATTACTGGAGTGGAGTCTCCTTTAGATATGTATCCTCCATTGCCTGAAAATGACCCTGCAGCACTGGGGTGAGAGATTTGATAATCAGTTTAATACTGAATCCTCTGCACTTTTTGATGAGGACTATGGCAAAGCTAGCTTTACAACCTAGGGGAGCTAGGACATGACAGGGAAACAGAATTCGTATAGTATCATATAACAATTCTTCCCTTATGATGTTCCCTTGTTGTTTCCAGTGAGATTTTAACAAAATTAAAATTTCTATATGCACTAACCAATCTGTTTAAAACTCTAGATGGTGAAATGGCATTGGGCAATTCCCCTATATTATCTGAAGAGACAAGAAAAGAACTACAGCTATTTGAATCCATACTAAAAGAAGCATTTGTGTATCATGGTTTCTTAAAATACCATTAAACTTACTTATTTTCCCCACTTAATTGTTTCCTGCAGGTATTATAGCACAAAAGGATAAACCTTGGGAATGGATCTATTTACACCATAAGGGCCATAAAATACTAACTGCTTGCTTTATTCTTCTTGCTCAATTAGTAAATCAGGGGAGAATCTGATGTCAACAACTGGCTTTGATTCTTGCTGTATTATATTACCCTTAACTAAAAATCAGTTTTTAAGAACATTACAGAACTCTACGGATTTTCAAATTTCATGTGCATATTACTATGGAAGGATAGAAAATCATTATCCAGCTGGTAAGCTATGGGGATTTTTCATATGAACTGAAATTGGGGTTACAAACATTGTCTAACCTCTGATTCCACACTCAGATACTTATTTTATGGATGGCTCACCTACTAGGAAGAGAGAAATGCATGGTCCAGACAACCATCTATTTATTAATACTTCCTTTTTCTCAGCCTAACAGGTAGAACTGGTTATTATAATTCACCTATTACAGTTAATTCATATACCCTTAAATATTGTTTCAGATTCTTCTTTCTGTTATAGGGTTATTTCCAACAATAGACTCACACTGAAAAACACTCTAAACTCCCTGGTTTTATTGAGAAAGGAAATAAGCAAGTTGGTTGTCTTAGGATTTTGCTGCTGTGAACAGACATCATGACCAAGGCAACTCTTACAAGGGACAACATTTAACTGTGGCTGGCTTACAGGTTCAAAGGTTTAGTCTATTATCATCAAGGTGAAAGCATGGCAGTGTCCAGGCTGGCATGGTACAGGAGGAGCTGAAAGTTCTACATCTTCATCTGCAGGCCACTAGGAGAATGCTGGCTTCCAGGCAGCTAGGATGAGCGTCTTAAAGCCCAAACCCACAGTGGCACACTTCCTCTAATAAAACCATACCTACACCAACAAGGCCACACCTCCAAATAGTGTTACTCCCTGGGTCAAGCATATTCAAACCACCATACTGATGCATTAGCCTGTCCTATTTTTACTTGACTATAAGGAAGTTGGGATTGCAGAGGGATCTCCCAACACATCATGGAATCCTCTTTGCTCCTCCAGTCCTGGGCCATTATAAGGGCAGAAGGCAAGGAAACAGTGGAAGTCACCAGAAAGACAGCAAACATCCAGATCAAAGGCAAAGAGAGGCTGTGGTGGAATATGGTTCAAGAATGAAGCTGTGTGGGGAGATTTCCAAGACCTTGTGAGAAAACTCCAAGTAAATAGTTTCTGTTCCTCCATAACATGAGTCGTTCTTGGAATGAGCTTTCATACCCCTCCTATGTGCAGCAGATAGGAGTAAGTTTACTTTAGCTTGTTCACTACAACTGGCTATTATTTGTTTATATGCTTCTATGGGAAAACATGTTTTTTGCCATGTTGGCTTGTTCTTGTGACAGCAAATTTTACTCAGGTGATTCTTCATAACTCTCAGAGTATAAATTGTCTGATGTTCTGAATAAAGTTGACTATTGCATAAAATTTTAGTCTGCCTTAATTCTTAGCCCTGCTCTCCCAGGTTCACACTACCAACTGGAGTAGCAAGAGAAGAGCACTGTCTTTTCTTTCTTGTCACCTCCAAATTATCTCCAGACAAGATTTATATTGTTGGGTAGATATTCCTTGGTAGTAGACTCTTGTTTACCTGTATTAATCACAAACTACAAGTTATTTATTGAGATTTTAATGTCTAAAACTTAAAACAAAAGAGATAGGTGAATAAGGTAAGGGTTTCTGCACCAAATGTCCAAAAAGTGAGGACATAATTGGTCTAAGGTATAGTTAACAGGACCCTTTCTACTGTTGATATGAAGCAGAATATGGCCAGAGTCCAGAGCAGGGAGAGAACATGGTATACTGATCAAGGCCAACCAACTGAACTGGATCATGAGAAGAGTGCAAGAGAAGAAGAGAAAAATTAGAGAGAAAGAGAAAGGATGAAGAAAGTCCATGGCAGAGTTCTGTATGAATCAGAAGCTGGGGGAAAGGGAGCCTGTGAGCTTGAGAAGCTTAGGGTAGGAAGCAGGGTGGAAAAAAGAAAACGGAGAAGAGCCAGAGTGCTTACTGAGTGACCCTGGAGACCAGCTTGCATTTTGGTATGCTAATAAGTACCACAGAGAGCCATTTGCCCACAGTTCTTTTGGCTCTGGGAATAGGAAGATAAAGAGGAGGCAGGCCTACCTTCATGAAGCTATGGTCTTAATTAGGAAGAAAAGAGAGAGTCTTGTGATAAAGTAAATGGCATTATAAGTCACAGTCAAAAGCAGGCATGGTGAAGACTTGAAGGGATGGTATGGGTAGCAAGATCAGAGGGGAAACAGGACCAGAGAATCATTCTTCCCTCCCCATCATCAAAGCCTTCCTGGATTCCTCAGAGAATTTTTTTCCAACTTTCCTGCACACTTCTCTGTACCCCTCCTAACATTCCCTACCCACCCACCTTTGTCAGAAACATTGAAGTATTAAAAACAGTCCAGCAAAGTAAGTAAAGTCATTTTTGTCTTTGGGTTTCTCTGTGAATTAAGTTCCACTATTTAAACCGTGGGAGAAGTACAGGCAGTACAAAGTGCAACTAAGAGGTCAGAGTGGAGGCATGGGCACTTCTCTACAGCTCCTTCTCACCCAGAGAGTTATTTTTCCAGCCAGGAGGTGGTTTCTTTCAGATTCTCAGCAGCATCCAGACACCTGTACCTGACTTTTCTAATCTGTACAAGTGAGAAGCTAGGTCTGTGGGGTAAGATGAGGGGTGGAATGTTTAAGAACATGAGATCACCGCTAAGAAATAAAAAGAAATGCAAAAGATTTGAAGGAAAAATGCAGTGATACAATTGGGCAGCACAGGAAGTCTGACCTGTCTCCCACTCTGCCCAACATCAAACCTAGTGAGCAATCTGTGGCTGGGGGTACCAGGGAAAGCATCATCATTGTTTGTGGCTGGGGGCATCAGGAAAAAGCATCATCATTGTCTGTAGCTGGGTTAGCAGGGGAAAGTATCATAATTGAGTGTGGCTGGGGTAGTAGGAAAAGCATCAACACCTGGTCTATGGCTGGGGTAGCAGGGAAAACATAATCACCTGACCAGTGGCTGGTATAGCAGGGGAAATCATCACCATTGTTTTATCTTTCATCCTCCAGTCAAATGTCAGACACAAATCCCCTGGGACCAAAAGGTTAGGCTGTGGTAAAGGCCCTCTGTCTCCAATCAAAGGTGACAGAGAGAAGATAAATAGGCTTGATAACCTTGAGAAATTCCATTTCCTGAACAGCTTTCAGCATGTGTTTCATGAGGGTTGTCCAGAGTCACTTTACTGTCCTTTTCGCTGTCACCTGATAAGGTCAAGGCATCTAGTTGCCAGACACAATTCCCTGTGAAGAAACTACAAACCACCTTCGGCTATGCTGTTAGACCTTAGAAATGCTTCCAAGAGCTTTTAGTTCCCCTCTCTGGGGCTTCTAGGCCTGTGACAAGCAACTCAGCACCTGCCTTCAGGCACCACAGGACTGCTGGCCAAACAAACACAGGATTCACCAATGCACCAAGTGATTCAGCTAGCCCTTTGCAGAGAAAAACAGGCAGGACCCATGGCCACAAGCTAAGATGTGGCTCCATAATAGAGACCTAGTCTAATAAGTGCAACTACAAGGACTTGCTTTAATGAGGTGGGTGGGAATAGAAATAAGGAAGGGAGTTGGGGGAAGCGAGGGAGGGCATAGAGACTCACAAGCAAGGAGGAAGGGAGGAAAAGAGGAAGGAAGAAAAGGAAGAAATGGACAAAGTGGGGGAAGGAAGGAAGGCAGATAAGGGAAGGAGGGAGGAAAGAATCTATAGTCACACCAAGGGATGGGAGGCTTTGACTCTTTGATCCTGAGGTAGAAGACTTGCTATTATCATTTAAGGTCACTGTCTTTTGGACCTGCTATCTTGCTACAGCGTTGACAACATTATTCACATATCAGCATGTGTATTGCAACATCCTAAGCGCTTCCTGCTTGAGAATACCAAGATCATAGCAAATATTAAAACATAGTTCCTGAATCTGTGTCCCCGTTGTCTAAGGGGCAAGGAGTTTGTGGGATGGGACAGGACTAGGAGAATGAGCAGAGAACCAAGTTGTGACTTCTGGAGTGCTGGGCACAGGCTCTTCATTTTGCTCCTAAGTTTGAAATTTCATGGGGCCCATTGCACCAAACTTGATTTTAAAAGGTGCGTGCTATGCATCTAACAGTTGCTCATTAAAGGTTATATGGGAGACTGAGGGATGGATGAGTGACAGACTTACTTCAGGATTGGTAGTTATTTTCCCCAAGAGGTGGCTAATCAACCATAGCAGGTTATTTCTACTGACCACAGGGATGACCCTGTCCAACCATGACAGCAGCAAACTGCCTTGAAGTACGTCAGCCTGAAGCTCATTTCCATCTGAGTCTCCTCACAGACTGTGATCTCTGCATTTTTCACACTCCTGTTTTCTCTTGCCCCTGCCGGAGCCGGCTGATGCTGGTTGGATGTGGAATCTCTCTGGCTGTAAGATTACTGATGACTGACAGCCCTTCCTTGAGAACACTGGGTCTGGCTGTAGCTTGGCTGTGCATGGATGGCTCCCGATGACAGGATTAAGCACTGACATTTCTCCAGGGACAGCCCATGTTCAGGATGTGTGTCTGAGATACTGTCAGACATGGCAGCCAAGGGATGGCATGTGGGAGTGACGCCTCCTGAGAACGAACAGGATCACAGAGACAAAGCACAGGGTCCAGTCCTTACTAGCTTCTGAGCCCCTTGTTGCTGAGACATGCCGCCAACTCTTGTCTGTCTGGTCGAGATGTTGGTAGGAAGTGAAAGATTGTCTTTACCTGCTTTACTTGAATGGTGCTTGTCGTGTAATTAAACATGTTATACCCTAAAAGCCAGCTGGATGCCTTGTAGACCTACAAAACCTACTAGTCTAGGTCCAAGGATTCAATTTCTTCACAAGAAATATAAGGAATACAGAACTAGGAAGGTGTGTGGCTATTCCTGGTTGGCAACTTGACTATATCTGGAATGAATTACAATCCAGAAATGGAGGGCACACCTGTGATCCAGATCATGTGACATAGTGGCCATATAAAGCTTAGGCCCAGGCAAACTAGGTAGTACACACCTTTAATCGTAGGAGACAGAGACAAGCAGATCTCTGAGTTCAAGTCCAGGCTGGAACAGAGCAAGTTCCAAATCCAGTGTGGTAGTACATATCTTTAATCTGGGCTATAGCTTCTGCTGGAGGCCTATATAAGGACAATGGATGAAGGAAGGCTCTCTTCTTACCTGCTTGCAGTTACTTGCCAGCACATCTATTGGAACTAACTTCTTCAGGATTCCAGCTTATATAGAAGGCCAGGTGAAACACCCTCCTAGTACTGGGAAACTACTAGATTCTTGGACTTCCCATTCTTAGTTGCCTATTGTTCGGTGAGTTGGACTGTGCACAGTAAGTCATTCCAATAGATTCCCTTAATATATAAAGACATTCTATAAGTTCTATGACTCTAAAGAACCTTGAATAATACAGAAGGCAACAGAATGTTTGTGGCTTTCAGTACCATGAAACAGAGTTTTAGGTCACCAGTGGAGACCGTAGTCCATGGAATTTATAAGTGGGATAAAAACAGAATTTTGTAACACTTGACAAAAAAGGATTCAGGAAAGACATTCTAATCTTAGGCAAGTTTTTGACAAGGCTAAGAAAGATATAGATCTTGGTTTTTTTCTCTGCTTTTTAAGGGGCAAGATATTTATCCATTTCTCCATGATAATAGTCTTAAGCTGGATTAGTTAGACCTAGAGGAAAGGGCTTGGGCTCCTTGGTTGTGCCTGGAAGGTATGAATTAGGAGTCAGGAGGTAGCCTCTGCTATTAGTGCCCTCCTGTCCACATGCCCTGCATTTGCATTTGCTGCTTTCCTAAGTCTTCTGCCAGACCTGTAGCCTTTTACCTCCCCCAAATACCTATTCCTCTTCATCTGCTGACTGGAGTAAGTGGTTTCTCTGAAATAAAGAAGTGAGGCCTTTCAAAGAAAGCTTCTGCTTACGGTTACTAAAGCTACTGACAGGAAACAACTGAACCAAGCCAATGCCTTTGCCTTAGATGAACATGAGTGGTTCCTGTCTCCTAGTACTCTGTCACCCTGATGAGCAGGTGGAAAGTGACTTCCTCACATCTGGAAAGAGCTGAGCTAGGCAAGTAGCCTGTCTGTGTGCTGTGGAGTTCCCCACCATGTTGTGCTAGCTATGGTTATTAATAGTCCTCTTCTTACCTTGGCCACCTTCCTGAAATCTTTAGGTGCTGCACATAGAAATCTGATGTGTCTTCCAGAAATCCTAGCATTAGTACAAGACCATTGCCAGTGATTTGTGTAGACAAATGGTCATTAGCTATTATTGTACTATGATAGAAGCAGCTCACAGTGATACTTCACTTTGTAGAATGGGACACAGAAGCCAGAGATTCAGAATGTATTCCTGAAACCAAAGGGATGATCAGGGTCCTAGACTGTTGGTCCTGGTCTGTCAGTTGCCTCCAGTTCTTCTCCATGCTCCTACTCCAGGTTCCATGATAAAGCTGTTGTTCCAAGTTGAGTTACTTAGGGATCTTGCAGCTCATTTTTTTTTCTCTACCTTGGTTTCTATAATCTCTGTGCCTTCATCTACCTTGCAAGGCCTCTTCTCCCAACATTACTTTACACTGTTCAGTTTGCTTTAGGAAAATGCATAGAATTAGGAGAATAGAAAATAAACTAGTTCCCTTGCCATTGTAGCCTGAGGGAGGCCATTAAGAAGCAACTCATCCCGGAGATATTTCTAATGAGCCTGGTATAATTGTGGCTGAAATTTTAATACCAAAGGTTAAAGAATCATGGTTTCTGTTATACTTTCTTTTATTTGCAATTACCATTGGGAAGAGAACATATTAGGCCAGCTCAGGGCAGTACTCCTTAACCTAAGCTGCCCTTCACAGTGGTAAGCTATTGAAATGTACTATTCTGGACTCCAAGAATGCAAAAGAAAAAAAGTGAATGGCATGGACAGGGAGGAGACCAGCAGAAGCTAAATAATGTTTAGATGAGGGGTAGACTGAAATACCAAGGTAGAAGGGCTTCCCAACTTGATAATTCTAGTTGCAAAGTTTTGATTCAAGAAAAGCGAAATGAATGTGTTATGTGTGGCAGGAAGCTGGATAAATCCGAGGGCTCTTTCTAAAAGGCCCAGACAATTGCTTTGAGAACGAGAAAGACTAGGGAAGCAGGATTATAAGATTGGGGCTCAGCAGGACTAGGTTAGAACTTTCAAATTACTTCCTTAACTTGGTCATGCATTTCTCCTCTGACCTATGTCAAACTATAAAATAAAATGATTGTCATTGATGTCTTCCTGACTTTGTTACAGCTATGCTTTCCCATGTTGCAAGTCTGCCTTGATCAGTCTGTCCAGGCACAGCTACCTTTTGCCTTCACTCTTCACCAGGAAGTAGAGGTCCACATGATCTCTTTTATCACCTGCCTCTCTCACCTGTAAAATCTTTAGATCAAGCAAATCTAAGCATCGTTTTTAACCCTCACTTTGCTAGAGGAGCAAAGCCCTAGAGACCTCAACCCTGCGTAGCACCCTGCTTTGCCCTTTCCCTCTCTTTCTCTGACTCATCCCCCTCATCTTGGACTCACTTGATAGTAAACGATAGCAAATCAGGAGCCTCCTGCTGCTCATAATGATAACACTTCCTGTAATTTGCATGATAAAATCCAACTGATTTCAGATAGCATTTGTCAGGACATATAGGTGACACTGCAGCTGGCTCCATGAGGGGAATAAATTACCACCTCAAGTTCCAGACCAGAGCAGTCATGGATTTGGATTGGCTGACATTCAGCCCTAAACAAAAGCACAAAGTCTTGTCTAATGGAGCAGTGAAAAAGAATATCTAGGAAATATTAACAAGTTTCGTATGGTAATTTATGCAAATACACGCCATAACTCAGCTGAAGAGGTTCAGCCTGTACCTAGAGAAGGGAACAGATACCTCATTACATCGTGGAGGAGTGGGCTTCCATACAAATTAGCATTGGAGAGACCCAGGGTGGCAATTAGTCCTCAGACCACCTGCACCAGAGTCACCACGGGGTGCCCATTCAGTGCAGGCTTCCTGGCTCTCATAGAGATCCTGAGTATGAAGCCCTTAGAACAGGACCTGAGAGCCTGAATTTTAATGCAGATTTATTTTTTCACCAGGTTAGTTTTTATTGAGGCTGAGTTAGTCTTTCTGAGCTGGTACCCATCATAGTCAGTCCTGTCTGCATCTAGAGGCATACTCTGTGATCACTGTCTTCATTGTGCAAACTGAAGAAGTCATGCTTTTGTTAACCCTGAGCTGATCTCCTTATTTTAAGGTGAAGGATAGAGTGAAATGCTTCATAGGTGTTTCGGACCAGGATTCCCTTTTGAACCATGAGCCAGTTTTACAGGCCAGACAACCCAAACATGCAAGTGGATAGATGGGGAACTGTCCCAGATGGACAACATTCATGGCCCCCTGGAATTCTGTTGCCTTTTGGGAACAAGGTAGAGAGCACTCCTGAGTTCCATGTCTGTATTCCTACACCAGTTCTTTTAATCTAGATCTATGCTTTTTCTATTACTACTAAAGTGTGTGTCTAGACCCAATTCCCTTTTCTTACCACTGGCTTAAGGTTTCCAAATCCAAAGACTTCTCTGCCCTAAGTTAATTTATTTTTCATTTGAAGACTGGCCATATCTTCTACTCAGTGGTGTCTCTCATTTAATAATTTCTACAGTTTGTACAATATAGCCAAACACTGACAAAGATACCTTTCTTATCATGAGCTCTTAATAAACAGCCACTAAATAGAAGACCAGTGGACAATCCCTTCTTAGAATAAGGAATGGGATAGCACAATAGAGAGTGCCAGCAAAATGTCATAATAGTTCAATACATAAAACTAATAACTACTTGTCCAAATAGCAGGCTTTTCTGATCTCACGTTTGTTTCTTCCTAGGATGGTTTGTATTGATTGTCCATTTGACAGGGTCTAGAATTAACTAGGAGACAAACCTCTGGACACATGTCTCAGAGATATTTGTTAAATTAAGTTGAGGTGGAAAGACCCATCCTAAATAGGGGTTACAGCACTGTGTGGGCTAAGGTTCTAGACAGAGTGAATGATAGAAAACTGAGCACCTGTATTCATCTCTCTCTGATTCTTGAATGTAGACACACTGTGACCCGTCCCCTCTAACTCCTGCCACCATGCCCTTCCTGCTACGACAGACCATAATTTGAAACCAAAATAAACCCTTTCTTAAGTTGCCTTGGTCATGTCTCAGCCTTTGTTTCTCATGGAAGAATCCAGTTTAAAAAAAAAAAAGTAACCAACTATTTCATCTCCACCACTTCACTGTTTTTATCCCTCTGAAAGTGTTTTCTCATTTTCTTAAATGGTTAAAAGCGAGACTGAAACTTGTTTTTATCAGATCTCATTAGAGCACCTGCTCTGCTGTCAGGTAGGGCCAGGGGCTCAGAACCACTTGCTCTGCAGTTGGGTGGGTCAGAGGCTCAGAACCACCTGATCTGCAGTTGGCTGGAGCCAGGGGCTCAGAACCTCTTGCTCTGCTGTTGGGTAGGGACAGACGCTCAGAACCACCTGCTATACAGTTGGGTGGGGAAAGGAACTCAGAACCACCTGCTCTGCAGTTGGATAGGGATAGGGGCAATTTCCTGAGGATTATTCGTTTCTCTAGGCCAGACATGATTTCTTTTATTATCTCAAACCTTTTTCTATTCTTCTTTTAGCTGTGTTTCCTAGCTGTTTCACATATATTCTTGAGATGTTTGTTCCTGCATATCTCATAAATTCTCAGATTATTTATTCCTTAAAAGTGGTGAAAGATAACCAAGAAAATGAAAGATATTCTAGGTTGAGGAATCTATCTGGGCAAATAAGTATCCCATGTGTCTCCAACAATGCTGGTGATTAAACAGAGAAATTGAAGCCTCTTCAGGCCTGGCTTCATTATTTCAAAAGCTTTCTCCCTTCTTTAAATCTCCATCTCTATATTTTTGCTCACACGCAAGGTTCCCCAACACAGCCTTACACAGAGTATAGCACTCCAGCTATTCCAGACATGATACTAGGTGCTAACATGCAGGGTCACTTCTCATCAGGAGGGTTGTGGACACTGCGAGTCCTCAGCATGGAAGCTTACACTACAATGTCTCCTACTTCTTCTCACCTAAATTCAGCCAATCAGACCCCATGTGTAAGAAATCACACTTACACAGAAATGTTCCAGGGAAAATAGCTGTGTGTGAGCATGTAGAGTAGTGGAAGTGAAAGACCCCCAGAGTGGGGAGACCCTCACTCAAGTCTCGGGATGACGCAACCCCCCAAGAACTCACACAAGACCGTCCTTGCTGTAATTACATGAGGTTTATCGATAGTAACCAGTGCACTGGGGTCGAGACTCGTATCCCACGCAGGGGCAGTGGAGTTCGACCACGACCTGAATTTTCACAGAGCTTATAAAGGAAAAAACCACAAACCAGGGGGAGCAAGAGGGAGGGAGGAGGGGAATTCTAAAACCATAAACTGCCCATATAGTTAGGTCATATACTAGTCATGTGTAACACTAGGCAAACACACCCAGGGCTTTGTGACATTGTGATTAAGGGCAGTGACATTTTACAGGGCCGTTGGAACATTGTGGCTGGAGGCTATGGGTCATTGTGGCTGTTCCAGGAATCGTTTCATGCAAGAATGTTCCGTGAACCATTGTACAGCAAGGGAGGGGTAAATAGTTCATGTTCTCGCAGACCCTACTTCTTCTTTTTGGGTAGCTAGGCGGCTTATTATTAATTTTTAATACTTCATTCCCCACTTCTTCTTTTTTATTGGCTCTAATCTTAGAGCCATTGTTCATCTCATTGTAACTCTTGGTACTGTTGTCGCAGGACCAGTACCTGAACAGCACTCACTCTTTCTTTTATAAAAGCCACCAGCCTATTGAGTATACATGGCCCGAAAGTAAGTAGAAGCATGAGAATTATAATGGGCCCAACTAAAGTAGAGAGGAGAGTGGTTAACCATGGGGACTTATTAAACCAACTTTTAAACCATCCCTGATGCGCTTCTCTGTCTGCCTTTTGTCTAACCTTTTTCTAAGTTTATTCATGGAGTCTTTAATTACTCCTGAATGGCAGTTCTGAATTCTCTATAAGCCTTGTATTGCAACAGCAGATGTCCTTGTGCTGCCCTTGCAGCACCTAGATAGCCTTAGCCCTAAGTAATTCTCAACTCCTTTTTTGTGTCTTACTAAGTCGTTAGCATCAGGATTCCAATCTGGACACTATCTAAACCTGCACACCAAGGTCATGACTAGCTTTTTGAACTTCTAAACTTATACAGATTGTGATCCCTCAGGCACAGTCCCAAGAAGTGTTAGGAGTACTAACGTATGTAGCGTTACATCATTTGTAATGGAAATCAAGCCTATCCCACACCTATCTTGATAGAACCCAGGACAAACATGACTGAATTTCCCTCTAGGTCCCAGCTCTCAGCCCCAACAGCTAGTACACGGCTGGTGAGGGCTGAGAATTGACAGCTGTCAGGGTGGTCAGCAGCACCAGGTACAGTCCTTTCCAGCGAGGCTCGAATGTCTGGGCTCAGTGTAGCTGCAGTCTCCGACCTGGAACTCAGGGTCTCCGGGGCATAGGCTGCTGTCAGCTGTGAGCAGATTTCTTTCTGTATCACCTGTAGGTCTTTTAGCCTGGCACACAAATCATTATTACTATGGCACTATGACATGTTGGTTCAGTAACATCATCTAATACAGTCAGGGGGGCTGAGGCCCCATTTAAGATCTCAAAGGGGTAAGGCTGAATCTGGAAGGGGTATTTCTTGCTCTGAAGAGAGCAAGAGGGAAGGAGTATCACCCAGTCTGTGCCAGTCTCCATGGTCAATTTGGTCAGGGTCTCTTTTAGAGTTCTATTTATTTACTCTACCTGTCCTGAACTTTGAGGTCTGTAAATACAATGTAATTTCTAATCGACCTCTAAATACTTGGCCACATCCTGGCTTACCTTGGCAATGAAAGTAGGGCTGTTGTCTGACCAGATTACCTTAGGCATTCCAAATTGGGGAAAGATTTCTTCCAGTATCTTCTTGATGATTGCAGAGGCCATCTCTCGTTTGGTGAGGAAAGCTTCTATCTATTCCTGAAAAAGTATCTACAAGCGCTAGGAGATACTTGTGATTATATTTTTCTGGTTTTATCTCAGTGAAGTTCACTTCGACTTTTCACTAAACTCTCTAGGTCTCTTTGCCCTGTTTGCTTGCTAAGCATTCACTTATTGACATACCTTATACTTTTTACTGCCTCTCTGGCCAAAATCTTAAAGTCTATTACATACACTTAACTACTTGGACAAACTTTTTATCTCCTAAATGAGTCTATTTCTGTATTTGGCAAAGTGAGTCTTTTCTTTGTTCTCTGGGGAGTATAGCTTTCCCCTCAAGTGTGTCATTGTCTTTTTTTTTTTTTTTTTTCATTTAAGCAATTTGGGCCTTTTCTTCTGTTTTACATTCTAAGTGAGGCCATCCCTTAGTCCAATCCCAGTTCCCAGTGGCTGTCTCTTGCAGGCCTGTAACCAGGATAGGCTCCTGCATAGCCATTTCCCGAGCCACTTTATCTGCTTTGTTACTGCCCCATGTCACTGAATCTCTTCCCTCCTGTTTTCCTGGGCAATGAATAGTACTCACAGTTGTTGGCTTCACCAGGGCATCCAAGAGATGGCAAAGGCATCTGCAGTGCTGATGTGCTGGGGTGTAGAAGTTCAGCCATCCCAGATGACATCATTTTGTCCACCATGGCAGCACCCACTTATCTCTGACCTTCATTCATGAAGAGAACTGTTTCCGTCTGTGACAAGGTCCTCGGCTTTCAGAAGCGGTCAATCAGCCAGTCGAGAGGTCTTTCCTCCACCCATGGGCTTCTGCCAGTACTTGACACTCGTGCTGTGGTGGCTCCAGGTCCGGATTGGGCAGCAAGGTGACCAGATTGTCCCCGACCGGTGGAGAATCTAGTCCATGGCAGCTGACCAGTGGTCCCATCTTTTGGGACACTCTATTCAAAGGCAAACATCAGCCACTCTATCACAGTTTAAGTCCTGGATTGGGTGATAATTGTTAGTGCCCGGCTGGCAGGAGTGATATGTTCCAAGCAGAACAGCGCTAAGCCATTCATCTCCCAGCATCAGGTACTGGTGCACTGAGACAGGTCTTAAGCTCCACATACACAGTCTGTAGATATGCATACACATGGCCTCACCCAGCCATTTCAGCCCACACAAGTCATTTTGGGGAGTAATTTTCTCATGAGCAAGGGATAGGGGCAGTCAGGGATGACTATGAACTAGTGGGTTACCCGGCCCACGCCAAGGTCCACTGTTCTTCGGGCAGTCCATAAGTATTGTTCGTTGCCAGTAGCCCCTTGCACTCAAGGTCTTTGGATATTGGCCCACTGGGGGGCATAGGAGCACAGAGCATTGGGTCCCTGTATCCACACTTCCCTTCTATCTCTGTACATAGCCAGCACTCTAGGACCAAGAAGCTCTCCAGTGGCCCCTCTTGTTCTTTCTTGGACAGTCCCTGACCCAGTGTCCTTTTTCTTTGCATTAGCACACTGATCTTTAGCCAGGAATTCTCTTCTGTTGCCAGGTACTATCTTCCTAGGTTCCCTAACTACTGTGGCCAGTATATGTTCCTTTCTCGTCTTTTATCTCTCTTTAGCTCTCTAACTTCCTCTTCTTTTTGTCTCTTTTCTTCCCCAGCTTTCTGCTCTTTTTACCTTCTTTCTCTTTTAACCTTACTTTCTCTGTAACTTATACTAACTCTCAGCAACTTAACTTAACCCTTCAAGTTTCTGTAACATTCTCTTCATATCCTTTCCTTATCTTGGCCAGATTGGTGGGGCACTTTCCAACCCCTCAGAGACCCACCCTTGGAGCCTGGCGGCAGACCTGGAGCACTCCCTACCTTCAGGCGTCTGAAGAGAGCAGGCAGAAGTGAGGGCCTTCTATCCGTGTCTGGAACATTTTTTCTGGCCTCTAGTAGGATTCCGTCTTTCCTCAGTGGTAAAGAAGACCTGTAACAGCTACTAACAAGCATCTCAAATGGGATGGTGAGAAAACAAGAGAATCTTGAGAATAGAGGTCTACTGAAGAGGGCAAACAGCATTCAGTCACACAACTAAACCAGGAGGCTCTCTTGGGACAAAAAGGCCATTGTAAATATAAGCACAACTTTGTCTATGAAACAGAAAGGCGAGCAGAGGGGCAGCCTATCTGTTACCGGCTGTCCCTCTGGACTTAGATTTTCCCTTAAAGAGTACCTCTCTTCAGTGTCAGCTTGGTGGCTTTGCCTCTCAAGAGAACCAGCCTCCAAATGACACTAGGCTTCTCAAAAGATTAACAGACAAAAAACAGAAGTGCGCACAAGAACAAAAGACAACTGGCCACCGCAAGATCACCACAAAACCAAACTGATTCAGATGGGAGCTTCCGTGAGCTCACCAAAAACAGATGAAGGGGAGCGGATTCTACATCACTCTTCTTTCTCAACCAGAACACAAAACAAAGACCTAAGACACAAAGACAAAAACCACTCTGGAAATACAGATGGCCAGGAGGGCAGGTCTTTTCTCCAACCCAGGAGAATCACTGAATCCTCACAAGCACCCAGATGGGAATCTCCCAGGCGTCCCTGGGGTCCCTCCTCACCTCCTGGGACGTCTCCCAGGGCAGTGCAATCAGTGAGCCCCAGGCACGTCTACCGCTCACACTCGCTTCTCTCCTGAGAAACGAGCCTCCCTCTCAGCCCGAGATGGGAGTGACTGCGAAACCAGAACTCCAGAACTCGAGAGCAAATACAGACCCAGAGTAGCAAATACAGACCCAGAGTTTAGCCGGCACAAAACACAGACACAGACAAAGACACAGATGTTATCTCACCTCCAAGTGGGTCTTTGGAGACGAGGGTGGTCACCCATCCCGGACGAGCCCCCAATGAAAGACCCCCAGAGTGGGGAGACCCTCACTCAAGTCTCGGGATGACGCAACCCCCCAAGAACTCACACAAGACCGTCCTTGCTGTAATTACATGAGGTTTATCGATAGTAACCAGTGCACTGGGGTCGAGACTCGTATCCCACGCAGGGGCAGTGGAGTTCGACCACGACCTGAATTTTCACAGAGCTTATAAAGGAAAAAACCACAAACCAGGGGGAGCAAGAGGGAGGGAGGAGGGGAATTCTAAAACCATAAACTGCCCATATAGTTAGGTCATATACTAGTCATGTGTAACACTAGGCAACACACCCAGGGCTTTGTGACATTGTGATTAAGGGCAGTGACATTTTACAGGGCCGTTGGAACATTGTGGCCGGAGGCTATGGGTCATTGTGGCTGTTCCAGGAAACTTTTCATGCAAGAATGTTCCGGGAACCATTGTACAGCAAGGGAGGGGTAAAAAGTTCATGTTCTCGCAGACCCTACTTCTTCTTTTTGGGTAGCTAGGCGGCTTATTATTAATTTTTAATACTTCAGAAGGAGCAGAGGAGAGACCATTGTATAGGCAAAGTACAGAAACCAGAAGATGCCGTCGGCCATTCCCTGTACTGAGAGGTATATAAAGAAATGTCCTTGTGTCCCCAGTCCCTGAAAATCACACACAGCCCCTGTTTCCTGAAATCTTGCCTCTACAACATTGTGAGGCATCATGAACTCTCAGCAGATCCTCAATGTGCAGCTCCACTCATGATTGCTTTCAGGGGGAAAGGGTATATCTTCCTCAGGAGGCAGTACTGGATGGAGTGGAATGATCCCTCTAGTTTTTCGTCCATCTAATGTGGATCCTGGCCAAAAGCCTTTTTTCTTCCCCTCTGAATTCCTTTCCTTGCCTGTCCCCCATCAAGGCCACGTGTCATCTCTTTTCTGCTCTCTAGCTCACCTTCTTAAGACTGCAGGAACGTCCACTTCATCATTTTCTTCCTCAAGTCTTTTCTGAGGCTGTTCTCTTTGCTCCCTACAGGCCCTCTGCAGGGGCTGCCTTTGTTCTTCTCACAAAGGAAGTTGTCAGCATTGAAGGCTCTTTTCATGGAGGCAGGGAGGAGGCTCTTGTTTCTCTAAGGCACAATCAGATGCATTCTTTGTGCTACTAGTCTCTTTCAGGCCTGTGACACATGACCGTATGCAAGGTATCATGTATTCAAAGCCTTTGGGTGGTATGAATGTGGTAGTTATGGAGGGTGGGACTATTCACCACAGGATGAAAATAAGGCGGGAACAAAGGGAACCGAAAGAAGTGAGTGAAGGAGTCTGACCACTGGGAGTGGTGCAAATACCCCCAGGAGCTCTGACTTACCCTTAGGTTCCTGCCTGTTCCTGCCTTTAATGTTTGAATCCTCCAGAGTCTCTGGCTCATGAAGCAGCTGAGCAATGCTGTCCAGTGTGACATCCAGAATGACATCTGTCAGACACCCTTTTGGATTTCTTGGGGGACTGATTAAATGAGTTCTGTCAACACAGAGACAAGCAGTGCCTAGTGGCTGTGGCAGAATTGCTAGCCCCAGGAGCTATAGGCACCATCTCCTGTGTCCCCTGGGCACTCTCATCAGGTGCCAAGCTTGGCACCCAAGGGCCTTGACTCAGCCTTCACTTCTCATTTGTCACCCCTATTTCATCTCTCTCTGAGTTAAAGTGGTCTGGTGGCAGAAAGGTGAAATGATGACCCTGCTGCAGGCTGGATGCCAGTTCGCACATCACCATCAGGACCCCTTTGACTTTGCCCACTTCTTTGTACCCTTGCAGTTTCTTAGAACACTCTTTGATGAGGCAATTCTGATTGACTAGAGCAGTGCTTGGGGACTGGCATTCATCCACACGTACTTGCTGGCCTGCTCTGGTAAGGTCAACTACCACCAGCCCCTGCTTTTCTTCCTCACAGCACTGCACAGCAGCAAAAGGTGTGTGGGGGAGAGGAACTGGCTCTGTAAAGCACGGACAACCCAGCCTCATACTTCTCGGGTCAGGCTTTCTGGTCAATGAGCTGAGAAGGAGACACAGCTTGAGTCTTGAGTCCCAGGGTACAGAAATTTAGGAAATGCTGGTTTGGTAACAGCACCATATTGCGATGCTTGACACATTCTCTCCCATTGAATTTAGCTTATGCTTCTGAAAGGAGAGACATTTCTTTAATGTGCAAAGCTGCAGGGGCACCGGCCAGCCATTAAAGCCAAGCGTGGCATTCACTGTGTGACTTGGGGCTATTCTCATAATCCTACTAAAAGATAATTTGTCTAGATTCAGTGATAACATCCAGTAATTTACTGCTGAAGATCCAGATCCATTATTTAAAATATTAATTCCTGTTAAAACACAAAGACCTGAGAGAAAAGATAGCACATTGAACATAGTTAATGTGACCAGAACTATCAATGAAAGCCAATATGATCATGATATCATCATCACCACCAATGACCACTGGCACTGAGCAGTTAAAATGTACTGAGGTGTTGTTTTCACACACTGGAATCATTTATTTCCCCCTTTCAATGTACTACTCTGGGGTCAGCACTCCTAGTGTTTGCTTTTTGTAGACCTAGAAAATGAAGCCCAGTATTTAAAGTGATGTTGGCTAAAGCTACTAGCTAGCAGGTGCAGGCTCAGGAATTCTAATCTCGCAGGCTCTTCCAAATGCTCTGATACTAGCTACCATGTTACTGGAGTACAGCTAACAGGTGAGTCTCCATTTTCTACCCTGTGGTTGTAGGGTTCCTGTCTGACTTTTCCATAGAGGATTCTACTTGTGAAAGCGAAATACAAGTACAAATGGGGTGGGGTTGGGATAGAGGTAAACCACAGAACTGAGGTGGTTACAGGACACAGCATTATTCTTCATGCGGCTTACATGTAGTGTCTTTGAAATGAGGGGGTCTGACAAAAATATCCACAAAGTCCCTTAAAGCCATAACTGCTATTTTGGAGATGTTTGCTCATACATCGTGACACCCCAGCTAAAGGTCTCTTTTCCTTACAATATACATGGAGAAGCAGTTTCAGAGGGTCCAGAGGGGTTCCAGGTATAAAACGTAAGGACATACCACTTATAGGATAGCTCAAGCATAAGCCTTGATCTCAGCATCCTGACATGATCACCTCTTTTCCTTTGCACACTGAGCCAACAGATGCCTCACTGGCCATTTGTTAGTTTGGGCACTGTTTGGGGGAGCTGTGGCAAAGAGCAAGTTCTTAAATCCTAACTTCCTTTTTCCTCGAGTCTAATGTTATCAGATTCTTTGAGAGGATAGTTGGTTACAAGAAAGAGAGGAGATGACAAAGTCCTTGCTGGACTGGGAAGAAGAGGACTAAGTTATCTTCGACGCTTGTATAACAGATCTCAGGATTTGGTTAGACCTGCCTTATAGCTCTCATTCCCTGGGTTGATCCTAATCTGAATGGATCCATAGTTTTCCCTCTGTAAGATGAAGGTCTCATTTCCAATTGGTGAAAGAAAAGGCACCTGTGGTTGTATAGGAGACCGTAAATGCATTGATTGCTTTTTTATTTGCCCTGACCAGATAATGGAAAAGAAGCAGCTTAAAGGAAGAAGAGTTATGCCGGTTGTGGTGGTGCACGCTGGTAGGATTTGCTGAAAGAGGCAGAGGCAGGAGGAAGAAGAGTTATTTTGTCTTAGGTGAAGGGCATGCCATCCATCATAATGGAAAGGACTTACAGCAGAAACAAGGTGTCTGGTCATATCACGTGATCAGTTGGGACACACTGAATGATCAGCAGCACTCTCACTTAGCATGCTCTCTCAGTTTCCTTCAGGTCAGGTCAGCAGCACATGGAATGGTGCCACCCACACTTAACATGTGTCTTCCCACCTCAATTAACCTAATCAATAAACTCCTCATGGGGACAGGCCCAGAGGTTGGTCTCCTAGGAGATTCCAGATGTAGTAAAGTTAACAATCAATATTAGCTATTACCTAGGGCCACACAGACCTGACTCTCTAGGGCTCTTTTAAGGTTTTTCTTAGTCCTTCTTGCCTGTCTCAAGTTGCTCCTACATATGTCTTGTCAGCAAAAGAGACTCTTAGCAGGCAGATCTTGACTTATAACAAAATTCTCCTTCAGAATAGGAGTTATAGTTTGAAGGGACTTTATGAATCATTTTTGTCAGACCTCATTTTAAAGACATTACACTTGAGACCCAGGGAAGAACGGGCTGTGTACCCTAGCACCTTCAGTTCTGCAGCTCTGGATTTATATAGCTTTCTGCAGCACATGCAACATGTGCCACCAGCAAGGCTGGAGTGTGAGTTGCAGAACAGGACTTGGCTCTGGTTAGCACAGCCTTTCTACTTTCTAAAGGAGAAAGCTTGAAGAAAGCTCAGGCACAGCCTCCCTCTCTGCCCTTCAGTAAACTTCATGAAAGATGCTTTGTATATCACATCCCTTTGCATTAGGCCAGGGTGTGAAATAAGTGAACTCGTGTGTGTATCATGTGTGTATCATGAATGTATGCGAATGTTCGAGTGTGAATATATATGAGTGTGTGTATACATGGCTCTTTATGGAAGTATGTGTAAGTTATGTGTGAGATGTGTGATTATATTGTGTGAGTATGTGAGAAATTACTTGGTAGTAGCATGTAACAAAGCAGTCTTTCCTCCTGGTAAAGTAAATTACAGCATTTCCCATGCCAAGAACATAGCATAATCCTTGCTACTTCATGGACTTGGTGTGTGACATCTCTGTGGCCTCTCCTGCTGTCTACACTTCCGTTAGAACCCTAGAGAGAAATCTAGGCTGATCTTTACTTTAGGGATCTTGCAGCACAGCACATAATGACACTTTAAGGGATCATTGTTTATAGCACCTCTCTCCAGCTGACCCACCTTCCTAATGATGACATAGTCCCTTGGCCACTTCTGTTCTCCTTTCTTTCCAGTCACAAAGCAGCTCCTTTTAAGAGTCTGATTACTTGAAAATGGCTAAGAAAGTTTACTCTGATCAGGACCCCTCCTCCCCCGAGTGTCCAGGGTCCTCTGACCTACCAATCCATGAGGCTGTGGGTTTAGTATCTAGTACACTGTCCCCATGAAGCCTTGTCTTTTGGGAAACTGATGGAGTCAGCATGAACTCCAGATGGTTCTGACAGAAGTGCTTGCCTAAGACTATTGTCCTCTCAGATAACTTAACAACACAAGCAGAAGTGATTTGGAAGCCTGTCGGATAGCAGGTAAATTGCATATTGTTTTTGTTTGTTTGTTTGTGGCCCTGAATTTCTTAGGAAGCAGGGATATTCCATTCATCACTTGTCTAGATATCTGTGTATTGGACCTGGAGCCACTTACTTGCCCTTGATAATAGAAAAATAATTTTATTAATATAATTTTATTTTAACTTTGTGATGTGCCCAAGAGGTTATTTACATATATTCTCTCTCTCTCTCTCTCTCTCTCTCTCTCTCTCTCTCTCTCTCTCTCTCTCTTTCTTCCTTTTTTTCTTTTTCTGCCCCTCTTCCCCCTCTTCCTCTTTCTCCTCTTCCTCCTCTTCCTCCTCCTCCCTTTTCTTTGTTATTGAAAACTTCCCAGGACAACAGCCAATAAAAAGCAGACTGGGGACTGTTGCTGTCAGTCAGTGTGTGCTCAGTGTTGTCAAACTTGGTCTTAGATACTCCCTCAACATGTTTTGGCTCTTGCTCCTTGGGTACACAGGCGGGCAGCATAGCCATGGAAACATGGAATTTCAGCCCAGCTTGTACCTGCTGAATCAGAATGTGCCTTTCAACAACGTTCCTGGGTGGGCTAGGAAGATGGCTTAGTTGGTAGTGTTGCCTTGCAGGCATGATGTCCTGAGTTTGAGCACTAGAACCTACGCAAAAGGCAGAGATGATGACATGTACTTGGAATCCCAGCAGGAAGGTGATGGAGATGCTCTCTGGCTTGCTGACCAATCAGCCTAGCCTCATCAGTAAATATCAGGCCTTGAGAATCTGTCTCTAAAAGCCAATGTGGATAGCATCAATAGCACCTGAGGAATAACAGCCAATGTTGTCCTCTGGCCTCCACAACTAGGCTTATACATATATGTGAACCTGCACCACATGCACATCACACACACGCACACACACACACACACACACACACACACACACACACACACACACACACACACACACACAAAAGGTTCTTGGGTAATTCTGCAAATCCGAGGTGTGAGAAACAGTTCTATTTGAGAGAAGCACAGGGTACAGAACACATATAACTTTAAGCTTTCTTGTAGTCACATTGCAATGTTAAAGCAAATTAATGAGAATTATTTTAGCCTTAACAATCTATTTTAACTACACATATATCATAGATTGATGCGGAATATTGCATTATCATTGAGTCTTGGCACTTGAAATTTAACACTTACACATCTCAGTTCAGAGAAGACACTTTTTATTGACTCTGACACACTGTATGGGTGGCCTAGCTCCAGAGCAGGGTTCTTGAAGGCTACCAGGGATCAGAGCCAACTGAAGATCTGGTGGAAACACATGCTGTATCTTCTTCCTCCAGTTCTTTATGTAGATCTGGCTCTGAGTACTGCCGATTCCACTTCTGAGAAAGTCCAGGTAGTGCCCATTCAGCTGACACTAGACAACAGTGGTAGCCATTGCTTCAGAACTATGTTTTACATATCCCAACAGGCACAAGTTTCTACAATTAGGAGGGAAACAAAGAAGAATGGGGTGTATGGGAGAAAGAGAAATGACAGTCAGAATAAGAAGGTTAGCTCCTCACTTCTGAGACACAATGGCAAAGGCTGCGCTTTGGAAGTCAGATACAATTGATATGGGGGTTTTAATAGGTTAGCCTCCATAGACTCATGTGCTTGAATGCTTAGCCCTTAAAGAGTGGCACTGTTAGGAGGTGTGGCCTTATTGGAGTACTTGTGGCCGTGCTGGAGGAAGTGTGTCACTGTGGGGGTAGACTTTAGTGCTCCTGTGCTCACACAGTGTATGTGGCACACAATCTCCTTCTGCTGCCTGAAGATCAAGATGTAGAACTCTCAGCTTTTCTCTAGTATCATGTCTGCCTGCAGGCTGCCAAGCTCCCTGCCATGAAGATAATGGACTAAATCTCTGAAACTCTAAGGCAGCCCCAGTTAAATGTTTTGTTTTGCTTTGCTTTGTCTTAATATAAGAGTTGATGGGGTCATGGTGCCTATTCACTGCAATAGAAATCCTAAGACAGCTCTTGCTCCTCTTTTGCACTCTCCAAACTCTCCAGTTTCCACTCTCTCCCCAATCCCCCCTCCTTCCACCTGCTCATGGCCAACCTCTACTTCTCTACTTCTCTAATTTCTGTCTTTCTCTGTCTCCCCTCTGTCTCTGTCTCTGTCTCTGTCTCTGTCTCTGTCTCTCTCTCTCTCTCTCTCTCTGACTTACTCTGCCTCTACTACTGTCTTGACTCCCCTCCCCATACCCTGAATAAACTGTATTCTATACTAAAAAAGAATCCTAAGACAGTCGTCCATGGGAAGATAAACTAACCATCTTGACAGAAATGAATATATTTTTGAGATACTTGTCCCGTCAGTGATAGCCAAATTAGACTATTAAGACAATGGCTACAAGGAATTGGAATTTTTCTGGGAATTTCATGCAGGGAAAGGAAAAGAGTGAGGCGTGGTGCTCTTCTCACACAGTTCTGGCAACTTGTCAGACCACCTTGCAGGAGAGATTGGAGTAATGATAAGCAGAACTAAACCTTGACCAGAACTGCTTAGTTAATAGATAACTCTTGCCTTCTATTTAAAACCTAAACCTTGTAGTAGAACCATGAAGATGGACTTAGGAATTCACTGGTATTCTGTGTCTGCTCCTCTTCCCAATGTGGCCACATGCAATAAGTCTGATTTTTCCGCTTTTTAGTATTGTTTGTCTGTTTATTTGGACTGTTAGGACTGCTAGGACCCAGGTTCTGACCCTAACAACTCTTGCAACAAAATCAGCAGACTGATTTGACCATGTTTTTACTTGACTTAGAAAACAATACAAAACTGTGCCCCTGTGACTTGGGGTCACACCTCATGCCCCAAAACTAGGTTCAGTCTCCAATCTTCAATAATAAAATAGCCAACTTAATAGTAGGACACATAAGAGGGGAGATGTAGGCTCAATGTAGGCTCTTGGGAAGAGGAACAAAAAGATTCACTACCTCCAGCACCCCAAATCCATCAGGGTCCTGAAATCAAAGTAAAGTTTAACACAGGGCTAAGGATGTGCCTACCTACATAATCCTGGTCAAGTTGTGATCTGGCCTATCATTGATCCATCATTGCCTAGGCCTCAGTCTAATTCTATAGGGTGGTCTGATGATAAAGAACTAGGATTTAGATAGATTCCCTGGCAGGCTGACAGAGAGGAAAGAGGGCTGTGACTGGATAATAAAGATGACAAACTTTGCAGATACTCCTTTATCCACCTGACCTGAGCCAAGAGTTTGGTAGGCTTTTTCTCTAACTAATAGAGCCCCTGCCTGTGTGTGGTCCAGCAATTTCAAAACCAGACCAGGATGTGCTTACCCCAAACTTGTGGACTCGTCAGCATCCCTGTCAATTTTTCAAACTGACCAACCCTAAATTGGGGGAGGAGGACCTCCTCAAATTCTTGAAACCTCCATACCTCAAGGACAGATGGGGCCTTTGGTTTCTGGAGTCCCACCTCAGCATTGTGGAACATCTTTTTCTTTGTGTGCCTTGGTATAGTGGTGGTGGTGGTAGCGTGTGTGTGTGTGTGTGTGTGTGTGTGTGTGTGTGTGTGTGTGTTTGTATGGGCAGGGGTTCACACACACACACACACACACACACACACACACACACACACACACACACACACACACTGCTGGGGATTTTTCCTTCTCCCAGAATGATATTCCTGGGGAAGTTCCCATTCTGGGGAGGGGGGCTGAATATTGAGACACAAGGGTCTTTTAAGAGTACCTTCATTTCTGTCAGTCCAATTATATGTCTGAACTCAGTGAATGCTTCTCTAAAAGTTTCTGAAGTGTGTCCAGGGTCCATGACACTTTATGACACCATCTCTTGCATTTAGTGTCTTCTTTGAAGTTTCCCTTGACTCTCTTCTTCCTGTCCATCACATTCAATGAACTTTTCTCTATTCTGTGGAGGAGAACCTACCAGGGCTATCTGCTTCTCAACTTTTCCCATTCCCAGTTTGCCCTGCACATTGCTACCAGGAAGACCCTTTGGGAAGGTAAACCTATTCATATCCCGCTTTTGGTATAAATGACCCAAAGCTTCCCTTTACCTTCAGAACAAAGCTAACCTGTTGTTCTGATCTTTGAGGCTCCCCATGAAACCCTTGCCAGCCCTACTTCAGGACATTGGCTATTCTCTAACTGGATGAGCTTTTATCTGACCTGGAACTGTATTCAGTGAGCCTTTTGTTTAAAGTCACATGTCTCCTGGCTTAATGGCTAGCTAATTCTCCCTTTAGCTTCAGTTTAAATGTCCCTTCCTCCTAGACCAGGCAGTACAGGAAGAAGTCACTACAGGAACTGAAAGAGAGCAGCCTACCCTGGGTCTCCTCATGGCACTGTGATCCTTCATACCACTTACCAAGCTTTGTTAGTTACTAGTGTCTCCCTCAGGAGGAGCTCAGGAGGAAAGGGGACATGAATTAGGTCTGTTTCACCCTTAATCCCTCTCAGTGCAGAACCTGGCACAGAGGTAACTGGCTTCTGTGTATGATCTAACTGGACAATTCTGCCATGTTAATTACAAGGAAACAACAATATTAAAGATTCTCTCTTGGATGTGTTTTGCTCAGGGCCATTCACAGGTGAGAAAAGGGAACTCAGCAGTATTGATATGAACATATTAGAATGTTCAAGAAAGATCTAAGAAGACAGAAAGGGGGATTGCAGCAGGCTGGCTGCACCATGACGGCCAATGTCTAGAGGAAAATGTATCAGTTATTCGCAGGAAAATGCTCACCAGGAGATCCAGGCTGATGGCACAGAGGACGGTTTTCATTTTCTTTATTTGGGCAAGCTCCTGTGCCATTTTAAATTAAACTAAATCCCATATGGTTGCTTGCTGTAGAATTTATTTTTAGGCTTCAGCTATCATCTCTGGGGTGTATCCTGTTTCTTTTTATAGCCAGACCACAGCTATTGATTCCCAGGATCGTTGTGTCTTCTTTGTCTAGGTGCAGGCGGTCTAGGCAGCAGTGATTGCTCCCTACCAGGGGAGCTGCCTGAAAATACCAGGGCAGCTCCAAGGCAGCCTCTCCTTTGCTGCTTCTGCTCCATGCCCACAGCAGAGGACCAGCTGGGGGTTTCATTGCCAGAAAAGCTGATATATCAGCTGGAATCCCACAGAGGGAGGTCCCCACCAACTCAGACATTTACATGTGGGCAGACCTTAGCTCCAAACCCATTCTTCATCCTGCCTCATACTTGCCTCCACAGTGGTGTCTTTTGTTGTGCCTGTGCTAAAGGGAGTCCTGGAGCCCCAGCTATTGTGAGCCTCCAGTCTGCTATGTGTGTAAGAGGGGTGGGGGGGTAGGAAGCACACATGCTCATCTGCCTTTCCTCCCTCTTCTTTTTATTATCATTAATAATGAAATATTGAGTCCAGGCTGCTAATGAGCCTAAACTCCCCTCTGTTCGTTTATTTTTTGCCTCCACACTGTCACTTCAGAGTAAATTACTTTTCTCTGCATCTTGTTCAGGGTATATCACACCAGTATGACCCTCCCCCTCCCACCCTTGTTCTAATCTCAGGGTTATTCAGTTTCTTTCACTGCAGTTTACTGAGCAAGGGAGGTCGACCCATCTATCATACTTAAACCTGCGCAACACGTCTTCTGCTGCAATTGAGACATCTTTCTTGCTGCACTGAGTTGCCTTGGGTTTTAAACGCTTATACAATACACATAGCTGTAACCTATAAAAGAGTAAATACATAATATATACTGATATCTCTGTGTTATGAGTCTAATGGAAAAATATTTAAAGACCGAGAGCAGAGAGAGACCTGATCTGGAGGGAGGGGGCTAACGAAACAGCTTCCTACACCATGCAGACACATCTGCTGGGCTCTGGCTCCGGCTTATGGCATGCTAAGCACTTTCTTGTCAATTGGGAGATGTCAGGATGTGAAAGCAGCTAACAGATTTTGTGCCAGGACAACAGCTAGCACCTCCACTATGCTTTTGTCTTCTGTTCAAAGAAGCTAAAGTAACCTTCATCCCACAGCCATTGCTTCTAGTCTCCTCTGCTGCCTGTCACTGCAAAGCACTCAGTCCTCCTCCCTCCTTTTCCTTTCCTGATTCCATGCTCTTTACCTGCTTCCGGTGACATCCCACCTTTGCCTTTCAGAGTGTGACCTTAGACAAAGATCACAGCCTTCTTAGCTGAGTGATAGCAATGCCGGTTCCTTTGGACTGCTTTGGAGCTGTGGCATGCTTCGTAGACTTTTAAAACTTTTCCCCACTAATTTACAGTTTCCCCTCAGGAAATTGTTTTCTGCCTCAGATAGGTATGTACAATAAATACACATATCAAACACCTGCTGAAGATAAGCCATAAGAAAAGTATCTTAAACAATTTTTGTATGCATATAGTTCTACCATTTGTTAAAGAATGAAAGCAGATTGAGTACTAATGAGATGTAAGTGTTTGTATATTTTTACATAAAGATTTAAATCTCGACAGAGTATTCAATAGTAG
This sequence comes from Rattus rattus, assembly GCF_011064425.1. Lineage (NCBI taxonomy): Eukaryota > Metazoa > Chordata > Mammalia > Rodentia > Muridae > Rattus > Rattus rattus. Next base: position 72,023,174 of record NC_046163.1, read on the forward strand.
AGGGGATATAGAGCATATTCAGTGTTTTTTGGAATTGATCGATATTTTAATTTTTCAATCATTGCTGAGTGTTGCTTTGCATAAATGCATAGTATATAATGACAGAAGTGTGCTTACAGACACTTCTGAGGTTCCTAGAAATTCTGTTCTAATCCCAAGTCAAAAATTCATACAGAGATTTCAAATGCAATTCAAGTCAGCAACTCAAACAGTAATTTTAAAAATCAAACATTTTAGCATAATATAACCCAAATATGCACTAATTTGGTACTTAAATGCCGAGGAATGATGTCAGGAGCATATTAAAATTCTTTGTTTCTTGTAATTGAACCATTATGTTTCATTAAGGGCAGAACACTGACCCTCTAAAATAGTCTCTAATCTGAGCTGAGGAGTTCTAGGTGGTTTTTATTGTCCTTACCTGACAATGTGCACAGTACAAAGTGCATGCTGCCTGTTCAGAAATGAGGTTGCTGCAAAGTTGCTTAACACAGCATGGTCAAACACTGCCACAAATTCCTGAGACTTATCGCACAATTGACTTTAGGTTAATTTTTTTCATTGTACATTCAGAACATTTTGCTGTGACCCCCACATTCAGTAATCCCAGGTAGGGTTGCAAGCCATAGTTTAGGAATATGGGCTCACCACAGAGCCTCATGCTTGGAAAATGCTTAATAGATTTTTTTCTTCTTTGGCTTCCTTTTTATATTTGCCACTTCTTTTGTTATCAGTATGAATTCTGACTCAGAGAATAAATGTTCTCCAATCACTCCTCCATCCTATACAAAATAGTACAAGTTTTATGTTGTGGTTGATAAAACTTTCAGGAGCTGAATAGATGATACACATCAGAAATTTGAAGCTGTCTCTTTATTTAAAATTTTAGTATCTTGTTTATTGTTAATTTCTTGCCTTAACTTTTAAAAATTACAGTATGAAACTATTTATCTTAAGTTTAGAGCTTTCGGTTCTGTGCCTGTGATGAGAGAGTCCTGGGCATTAGTGGCTTTAATGAGCCCCAGTTTCCACTGTCACAGAAGCATGTGTCTTCAGTTTCCTTGACTTTTCTACTTTTGCTATGTGTATATACTTGTAACATTAGACACATTCTTTATACGTTTATTTTCTGATTGTGTATGTGTGACATGTGTGGCTTTGTATGTCAGTGAAGGGCCAAACGGTGTCAATTTCTGTGGAAATGAGGCTGTAGCAGGTTGTGAGCTGCTCAATATGAGAACCAAACCTGGTCCTCTTCAGGAACAGTATGTGCTCTTAGAGGATAAACTATCTATGCAGTCCTGTCAGCATGCACTGTCTGGATAAAAGGGTCACCCTCTTTGTACTGCCATAGGAGAGCAAAGGAAGGAAGAGTCCATTTAACCCACAAAAGAAGAGATCATTGGACTGAGCATGAAGGAAAAGCAAGCAGAAGACACATTTGAGATCTCTGAGACCCAGATGACAGGTTTTCAAATCTTCCCAGCTGATCCATGAAATCTCATCTTGCATTCCTTGATAAGCCATGACTCACTTAGGGACCAGCCTAGACGTGGGATTTCTTATGAACACGACCTTGTGGGTACAAGACGTCCTAGTAAAAAGATTAGGTAGCAGAAGTCAAATGGCATGGCTTAGCTGTTTTCATTTCCATATGTGCTAGTAGGACTGCAGGAGGTGGGGGAAGGGATCTTCTCTGTGTCCCATGATCAAGTAGGGGACATAGAGTGTAGTTCCATACAGTACTTTTGGTTTGAGGATAAAGAGTAGCCACTAGTCAAGGAACAAGCCGACTCTTTGAGCTCCCAGGACTATTTGCCAAAGTAACACAGTTCTGTGTTTACCTTCTATGAGCATTCAGGATACTGTTGGAAAATTATGCAATTATTTTCCACGTCTTGCATTTCTGGCAGAGTCTTAGAAGTTTTCATAGTTTTTGGATAAATCTACTGTCTATTAAAACAAAGAACCTGTAAGTCTCACATAAATCCCTCAGCTAACCCTATCGCACCAGCCAAATCCAGCCAGTGTTTAGGCTCAGCTCCACATAAGTCACTAAGCAAACCTAAAATTCATTAACCAGATACAAACTTCTTTTTCTATTTCTTCAGATTTATTCTGATTTGAAGCAAAGTGTCAGTAGCACTTTTGTTCCAATTTGTTCTTCTATTGTTTGTAAATATGCCTGAAGAATATATTAAAATGTCACAACGGAAGCATCAAGCCACTTACCTTTATAATCATGATTTAAGATCTAGCCTGGTGCTGGAGTCTTACTGGGTAGTGGTCTTCAAATTCAGCAGACATCTACCAGAGAGATTTAACAGGAAGAATTATTATTCCCAGTGATTGGGATCCACATTCTAACTTAATGGGTCTGGAATGGTATCAGAAAACTGGCATTTTCAACATGTGCCCATGTGGGATGGTTAGTTTTACAGCATGTGTCCAGATGGGACAGTTAGTTTTGGTTGTCAACTTGACTGATTGGGAGATAGCTAGAAATCTGGTGTGGAAAAGAGTTCAGAAGCCTTTGGTATTGGTTTGTAGGAGGAATTTGGGGGAGTTTGGGGGACTATAGAATGCTGGAAGCAGAGCTCAGTAGATGATCCTGTTGAGGATCAGTCATGGTTGTGCTTGTGAGGTTTCAGATAGAAATAAGGACTCTACTGGGATTCCAGCTATGCAACCTGTGGTGTCACAGTCTTGGCAAAGAACTAAGATCTATTTACCCATACCCCAAAACTTTATATAGGCTAAGTTTAAAGGTGCTGGGTAGCTTTTTGGTAGAAGAAATTTTATGGCAGCCTAACATTAAAGAAGCATACTGGATGCTCCTATCTACCTTAAGCTAGATTTACAATGAAAGTCAGGAACAAAAGCCAGTGTAGAAATACTTTTTAAAAGTGTAGCTTGGACAGAACAGAAGTATGTGTGAATTTCAAGTTTAAAATGGCACAGTCTCCAAAAAGAGTTATAGCACTAAAAAGAAGTCAATTAGACTCCCTACTGGGAGAAAAGGGAAGATGTCTTGAGGAAATTGTCAAGATACCACCCTTACTCCAGTACAGTTCCAAAGGCGTGAAACTCACACTCATTTCAAAGGCTTTCACTACAAGTGAGAACAATAGGCCCCATTTGTACAGGGTTACCTAGAAAGTAATTTTTCTTTGGATTTATTTCTATTTGTTCATCTGTAGAGATATCAAAGGCTGCTTAAGACATGGCACAAGTGGCCTGAATACAGTTTGCATTAGTGCAGACACTGGTATTGTCCACATGGTGCTAATTCTGTTAATTATACCAGATGCAGGAGTTAGGGGATTATGGCAGCTTCTACCTAAGATTTCAGCAGAAAGCCCAGAAAACTAGGTGGTATATGATAGTTTTCTAAGATATTTTGTGTTGTTGTGATAAAATACTGAAACCAAAAGCACTCTCTCTCTCTCTCTCTCTCTCTCTCTCTCTCTCTCTCTCTCTCTCTCTCTCTCACACACACACACACACACACACACACACACACACAACAACGTTAAAAATAAGAATAAAATCTTAAAACTCTGTAACAGCAGGATTGAGTTGCCTAAAGGTGAACTTTTAGAGGATGATTTGAATAAAGTCAAGCAGAGGCCCCAAGAAATTAGAGATGCCAGGAATGTGGAATGGAATGCTTTCTAAGGAGGCCTGGAGACAGCCAGAACAGCAAGTCCATGGGTGTGGTCCTATGGGCTTCAGCCGACAAGGTTGTGGGGATAGGGCTTCCTCAGCCTTTGGAGCTCACACTTTACTATCCTGTGTCCTGCACACCTGACAGAAGTTACAGGATTTAATTCTTACACTGCTGGATTTTACTCTTGCTTCCATCTGGACTTGGCTTCCTCTTTCTCTTTTCCTATCTTCTGAAATGAGGATACTAGTGACATATCTGTGTGTTCTGTAAGTGTATGACATTAAGTTTATACCTGTTTTTGCTTTGAGTTTCAAAGGATACTTTGTGCCTGGATGTTCAGGAATGCTGGAACAGTGACTATTCTATAGAATCTTAGAGATGAGCTAAACTTATTTTCACTATGAGATGGAATTGTGCTTCGTCCAGGAGAAGAATTCTACACTTCACTTTGGGTCCAGAATGTCTGCCCAAGAAACCACCTCACCAGCTCCTGCCTCTCAAATATTGCACCACTGACTACACTACTAACTAGTAACTCATGGTAGTATAAGTAACCTGTTCCTCATTAATTCAAGAATTTTATCTCATGGGTTAGTTCATGAGGAACAGGTTACTTAAAACACTTCAAGCCACTTTTCGGAATAGGATGGTGTGGCCTTAAGAAGGACATTAAAAAGTTTGTCTTGTCTCTTTTGAGTGAAGTGAGCTTCCTCAGCTATGTGCACCTCTGTGAGGTAGTGTACTGTCTAAGACCCAAAGCAATAGCTCTAAGAGACCATGGAATAATCTTCCTAAAACCAAGAGCCAAAATAAATCTTTCCTAACTTTAAGTTGATTACTTAGGTGTTTTGCCACAGCAATAGAAATCTGATCATCATCACATCAAGTGTTGTAGATGCTGATTATCTGGAGACTGAGATCTGAATACTATTGGTGTAGACCCTGGATGTATCAGTGATGCTACTGATATTTGGATGGTCCCATAAATTCAATAATCTCATAAACACAAGATCCTTTAGTCCACCATTACAGTAAGCTGTGCTGCTACTCTTATATATTCCTTTCTGGTATCTTATCTGCTCTATCCTCAGTCTTTTCTTTTCTACCCAGCCAATGGGTAGAATACCACCCAGCCAGTGAGTAGAAAAATATGAAGGGCAAGCTTCTCCACCTCTTAGCCATCTTATCACACAGGAAGCATGTGTCATCAACAGGATGGTTCTTGTTGTCCAGATGTACCTAGGAGGAAGCAGAAATGTATTCGGTTGACTTCATATAAATCCTTCTGTGACACACTTAAAGGGTGTTTGGGTTTTATTTTGTTTGTGAAAGTTTAGTTAATGGCCTCAGTTTTCTACTTTGCATCAGTACTGATTGCATCCAAACCTGATTGCGTCAGGTTTCTATGTTTGTGTTTCTTTCTTAAATAATGGGTACCTTACCATGCTCTGTCTTGTCTTTGCAGAGAACAGGAGCCCTGATGGTGGAGCTGGGGTTTGAAAAAGGATACCAGCAGAGGAAGAAGCACATACTACCTCAAAGAGCCACAGCTCCCTTCTGTAAGATCTCCCATGCATAGTTAAGCCAGAAACTACACCCATGAAGTCTCACCAACATGACTGCCTAAACATGAGCTGAACAAGGACAACAATAGACATGCTAAAATGGACAAGGAAAGTCCACAAGTACTTAGCTCCCCACAGAACTATAGGTAGCTAAGAAATGCCGAGGGTGGAAGAAATAATCATGCTCTTTTACTTAATGGGGGAAGAATATAAGCAAATATAGGGTGTGGAAAGGAGGAGAAAAAAGAATCTGGTTTTCTTGCTTGTTTTACTCATGCTGCTCCTTCTGTGTTTCAGTTCCACATGGTTAGTGTGAGAACTGGAGAATGAGCATCTGGCTGAGGCTAATTTTTGTTACAATCATGATTCTGACAAGCTGAATGGTGCCCAACTATATATGTAGGCAGCGGTGCTTAAAATATCCATGCAACCACCACCAGCTCGAAGAAGCATTATATACAAGCAGAAAAGATAGCATTGTGTGCCAAGTAAGGTTCAAAGGCAGACATTCATGTTGAAATCAGTTTCCTTCCCACGCCAGAGTTTACTGGGAGAGAGGAAATAGCTGCACACTCTATTCTGGCTGCTGCGTATTTATACACACATCCCTTTTCCTTCTGGGATGTCTTCTACACAGAAAGTCTGAGCCACCCTAAGTGTCTGTTCTGCATAGCTTTTACATTACATAGCTATCTAAGAAGTTATACCCAATGTTTAAAAGCTCACTTGTAAGGTGGGCATTCCTTGCCCTCAACTGATTGGTAGGAAACAGTGTACTTCCAAGGCAGAGTGACTCATGCTTGAAACTTGAACTGAGTCTAGAATTAACATTCTGCTCCACACAACAATGAACGCAGGTTTGTGTCAGTGAACCTTCAACCCTAGCATTAAAGGGGGCTGATTACTCTCCCTTCCTACAGTCTACCCTATAATACTGATTTGTCAAATTATTTCTTATATAACTTCAGTAAAATTTAGATCAAATAGATCTCTTTAATGATAAATTATCAATGTGCCTAATATCTACTTCAGTAAAATCCTACATAATAAATGTATGGACATCTAGCATTGATTGTGTCCAAAGCTATCCTAGAGATATTTATTAATTTATTGGAGAAATGTTCCTCTCAATGCTTTCTATCAACCTTCATTGTTTCCAAATACCTCATGTAAATGTCTATCTTGTCACCCAACGTACTTTGATATTATGTCAGCAAGTATCTGGCTAAGGCCAGGTTTATCACAGAAATTTGCTATGACTTATATATACCACTCAGTAAGGTTTTCTCTTTTTCCACGTCTTATAATCACTATTAAGAGAATCCACTCTTCTCTTTTGAATTCCAAGCTCCAGCTCTTGTTCCAAAATCCCTGCATTATCAAGACATCTAGAAATGTCTAACATCATCATGCAAACTGAGTGAACACTCTGAGGGAAAGTAGTTAGTGTTTGTCTTGATGACCTTCAGATAAAGGGCAGAAGACTGACTCAAAGCAAAGGCCAAGCACACTTTCTTATGTTTCTTTTCTCTAGAACAGACTGCCTTCCACATGTGTTCACTAAGGACTCTTTCTCAGGAAGTTTTGTGTCATAACAAAATGGCAGCTTATCTGGGGCACCAGGAAGCCTGCTTTGACATTTCCTGTGACCTCTCCCCAGATTGTGTTTTGACCTCATTCGCTGCGAGTTTCTGGGTTTCATTCAGAGCAGAGAGCTGGTGTTGTGACTACTTTTTCCCCCCACATTTGATCTTACTGTATTAAACGTCAGATGTTTTTGTTTGTTTTGTTTTCACAGGTTGCTAAATTAGCATCCTTAACATTTTGGCCCATTTTCATTTCACTATGATATACCACAGTAAACTATCACTTAGTGAGGTGGCTGTTTTTGATCTTCTATGCTTCTCACCTCTTTAGCCTTCACTTTTGTGAAATTAAGCAAGGGAACATGTGGGTCAGCACCTAATGAAGATCCACTGGTTTGTTAGGAAACTATATCACTAACAAGAGGAAAAGAAAATACTACTCTGTCTATCAATAGATTGACATGTTTTATGAAGTGCAAGTGACAGCCTTTCATGCAGGCACTAACAGCATTACTGGTAGAGGGCTTTTAAAGATAACTAATGTACTTTATGACATGAAATATATTAAAATGTCAATGTTTTAACCAATGTTTATAGAAATATATTACAGTCATTTATTGAGTTTATTAAACATGTTATGGACTAACAAGATAAAAGATGATTTACAAATAAAGTTGCTATTATTTGGATTGAGTCTGATATCTGAGATACATGGTGTGCTTTTCTTTTTCAACAGAATGGAGCTACATTTTTGGAAAATAAATTAATGTGTGAAAGCAATGTTCCAAACTCATTTAGTCAAATTTATCTGTGCTTTTATACAACTACATTGATGTGAAGACTTGTACACTTTGAACTGTTTTGGAAACTCTCAGAGAAATTAATTCACAAATCCAGTCTATGCACTGTAATTGCTGGGTGCTTAGCTGTTGTCTTTATCCAACTCCTAGATCTGAATCTTGCTGAAGGTATGGTTTTCCTCTGTCGTCTCAACAGCTGGTTCAGGGAAGGACACAGACTAGGCAATCAGAACACATTTCTTAAATAAATTGTGGAAAAATTAATGACTTAACTCCATCTGAGATCTGTTGGTTGACCCTCTTTCTCACAAACTTGAATGATCAGGACAGGACATCAGTTGCAAAGAATGGCTTCCTGGTGGAGTATACATTAAAGAATCAGACTTTCAAAGTAACGATGGTTAGTCAGAAAGCCATAGACTCAGGCATTCAGATTATTAGCTTGAATTTAGCATAAGACTGTGAGTTCTTTTTGTGGTAAAAGGACATTGCTGAGTAAAGGGCCTCTTGAGTGGAGGTCTACATAGCAGGTTGGATTTCATATGTCAATAACTTTTTATGTAAATTCTCCATAGTTTAAAGCAAAACCATGAGGGGATGGGGACCTTGCCTTGACTTGTCTTAAAATACCTATCTAAATTTCATTACAGCCCATCTGGCTATCATCCTTCATTTCCCTGTTTTTCTAGAAAATTTTGGTCTCTACAGCACCAGAGCAATGCCAGTTTCAAGAGGAGTGAAGCAAAGTGTGAGCATGGAAGATGTTTTTGCTGAGAACATTCAGCATAGGGAAATGTTGTAGTTAGCTCTGAAGGGGTCAAAGTGAAAGACTGGCATCTGTGAGTCTCTAAAACTAAACTTGGGCTTAAGAGGACTGCTGACTCAAATAAAGTTTTTCTGAAAAGTCGATTACATTTTAAAAGAGTTGAAAATTAAAGTATGAGGAGAGAGTGCTGCTATACCCCAAGGAAGTAGCCACTGTTTATCTTATATATTCATATACATGGCCTATCGATGCATCAAACACATAGATACTTATAAGTGCAATTTATTGAAAGATATGCTTATACTGCTTATTTAATTTTGTATTCTGATTTTGCTTTTTACCATTTACTTGTGTGTGTGTGTGTGTGTGTGTGTGTGTGTGCGCGCGCGCGCGCACGCGCGTGCTCTTGCTATAGCATGCACATAGAGATCAGAGGACAACTATTCTCTCCTTTCACCATGTGGGGTCCAGAGATTGAACACAGTCCTTTAGCCTTGGTGACAAGCACCCTCATACCTCTGAACCATCTTAATAGCCCAGCCTGCCATTGTCTATCCAGCTGCATTAACTGGTAATTAAATGCTGAGATGGATTTAGAGCACATTTATCTGTTGAGAGGAATACTACCATTGCACATTTAGAATGAGGAACACCTAGAGTTTAAAGGTAGCTTAGAAATCACTTACTTGAACCTGACTCCCTTTCTCACTCCACAAATTAGGAAAACAATGACCTGGCAGTTATCAGCTGTATTTGTGTATGCAATGCTTTCCTATGCACTGTGGGATATGAGCACAGGGCATGGGGCAATGTGCCAGCTCCCAATCAAAACATTGCTCACTGCCCGAATCAGGTACCTGTTAGCTTTATGATACAGATATCATTAAAATTATATACACTACCCTCTCCTTCTCATGGTGTGCACTGGAGGGTCATTGTGAAAATTAAATGTGTAAGTATATAAGAACCATGAACAGTGGACAACAGATGACATGTGCTCAGTAAATGTTAACATTTTAGTCTCTGTGTTAGAAAATACAGTGGCTCTCTTACAATCTGTCTCTTGGTGATGCTTGCATCAGAGGTTCCTGTTTGAGAGTGCTTTTAAATAGACCCTTTGCGGAGACACCGCCGGAACCTGAAGGAAACAGACCGGATAAACAGTTCTCTGCACCCAAATCCCGTGGGAAGGAGGCTAAACCTTCAGAGAGGCAGACACGCCTGCTTGAAACCAGAAGAGACTGCTCTCACACACATTGCTGATTCAGAGGAAAACACGGAGGCCATCTGGAACCCTGGTGCCTGGAGGCTCCCGGAAGAGGGCTGCGAGATCTTCCTGGTCGCTGCCACCCTTGGAGAGCCCGTGGGCAGAACCCCTTGAGCGAACTCGAGCCTCGGGGCCACAGGTAAGACTAACTTATCTCCTGCAAGTGACTTGCCGGGTGGAATCGGGACAACAGAGGCAGAATCCCTCTAGGACCAGGCCGTCCTGTGTTTACGGAAGTCCCACCCCGCGGATCCCGGCCCGCAGCAGTCCTCTGCTCCCAGTTTTTTTTGTTCAAGCAGAAGACGGCATACCTGGTCGGGTGCACTGGAGGTTCAGAGCGGAAGAGACCTTCCAACACTGCCCACCCCTGCCCACATCCCTGACCCAAGAGGAAACTGTACAAGGCCTCTGGGTTCCTGTGGGGGAGGGCCCAGGAGCAGCAGGAGCCCTGCCTGAGACACCGCCGGAACCTGAAGGAAACAGACCCCGGATAAACAGTTCTCTGCACCCAAATCCCGTGGGAGGGAGAGCTAAACCTTCAGAGAGGCAGACCGCCTGCGAAACCAGAAGAGACTGCTCTCTGCACACATTACTGATTCAGAGGGAAAACACGGAGGCCATCTGGAACCCTGGTGCCACCGGAGGCTCCCCGGAAGAGGCTCGCAGATCTTCCTGGTCGCTGCCACATGCGGAGAGCCGTGGGCAGAACCCCGCGAGCGAACTTGAGCCTCGGGGCCACAGGTAAGACCAACTTTTCTGCTGCAAGTGACCTGCCTGGTGAACTCAAGGCACAGGTCCACAGGAACAGCTGAAGACCTGTAGAAAGGAAAAACTACACGCCCGAAAGCAGAACATTCTGTCCCCATAACTGACTGAAAGAGAGGAAAACAGGTCTACAGCACTCCTGACACACAGTCCTATAGGACAGTTTAGCCACTGTCAGAAATAGCAGAACAAAGTAACACTAGAGATAATTTGATGGCGAGAGGCAAGCGCAGGAACCCAAGCAACAGAAACCAAGACTACATGGCACCATCAGAGCCCAATTCTCCCATCAAAACAAACATGGAATATCCAAACACACCAGAAAAGCAAGATCTAGATTCAAAATCATATTTGATCATGATGCTGGAGAACTTCAAGAAAGACATGATGAACTCCCTTAGAGAACAAGTAGAAGCCTACAGAGAGGAATCGCAAAAATGCATGAAAGAATTCCAGGAAAACATAAATAAACAAGTAGAAGCCCATAGAGAGGAGACACAAAAATCCCTGAAAGAATTAAAGGAAAACACAATCAAACAGTGGAAGGAATTAAAAATGGAAATAGAAGCAATCAAGAAAGAACAAATGGAAACAACCCTGGATATAGAAAACCAAAAGAAGAGACAAGGAGCTGTAGATACAAGCTTTACCAACAGAATACAAGAGATGGAAGAGAGAATCTCAGGAGCAGAAGATTCCATAGAAATCATTGACTCAACTGTCAAAGATAATGTAAAGCGGAAAAAGCTACTGGTCCAAAACATACAGGAAATCAGGACTCAATGAGAAGATCAAACCTAAGGATAATAGGTATAGAAGAGAGTGAAGACTCCCAGCTCAAAAGGACCAGTACATATCTTCAACAAAATCATAGAAGAAAACTTCCCTAACCTAAAAAAAGAGATACCCATAGGCATACAAGAAGCCTACAGATCTCCAAATAGATTGGACCAGAAAAGAAACACCTCCCGTCACATAATAGTCAAAACACCAAACGCACAAAATAAGGAAAGAATATTAAAAGCAGTAAGGGAAAAAGGTCAAGTAACATATAAAGGCAGACCTATCAGAATCACACCAGACTTTTCGCCAGAAACTATGAAGGCCAGAAGATCCTGGACTGATGTCATACAGACCCTAAGAGAACACAAATGCCAGCCCAGGCTACTGTATCCTGCAAAACTCTCAATTAACATAGATGGAGAAACCAAGATATTCCATGACAAAACCAAATTTACACAATATCTTTCTACAAATCCAGCACTACAAAGGATAATAAATGGTAAAGCCCAACATAAGGAGGCAAGCTATACCCAAGAAGAGGCAAGAAACTAATCGTTTTGGCAACAAAACAAAGAGAAGAAAAGCACACAAACATAACACATCCACGTATGAATATAACAGGAAGCAATAATCACTATTCCTTAATATCTCTCAACATCAATGGCCTCAACTCCCCAATAAAAAGACATAGATTAACAAACTGGATACGCAACGAGGACCCTGCATTCTGCTGCCTACAGGAAACACACCTCAGAGACAAAGACAGACACTACCTCAGAGGGAAAGGCTGGAAAACAACTTTCCAGGCAAATGGTCAGAAGAAGCAAGCTGGAGTAGCCATTCTAATATCAAATAAAGTCAATTTTCAACTAAAAGTCATCAAAAAAGATAAGGAAGGACACTTTATATTTATCAAAGGAAAAATCCACCAAGATGAACTCTCAATCCTAAATATCTATGCCCCAAATACAAGGGCACCTACATACGTAAAAAGAAACCTTACTAAAGCTCAAAACACATTGCACCTCACACAATAATAGTAGGAGACTTCAACACCCCCTCTCATCAATGGACAGATCATGGAAACAGAAATTAAACAGAGCGTAGACAGACTAAAGAAGTCATGAGCCAAATGGACTTAACGGATATTTATAGAGCGTTCTACCCTAATGCAAAAGGATATACCTTCTTCTCAGCTCCTCATGGTACTTTCTCCAAAATTGACCATATAATTGGTCAAAAAACAGGCCTCAACAGGTACAGAAAGATAGAAATAATCCCATGCGTGCTATCGGACCACCACGGCCTAAAGCTGGTCTTCAATAACAATAAGGGAAGAATGCCCACATATACGTGGAAATTGAACAATGCTCTACTCAATGATAACCTGGTCAAGGAAGAAATAAAGAAAGAAATTAAAAACTTTTTAGAATTTAATGAAAATGAAGGTACAACATACCCAAACTTATGGGACACGATGAAAGCTGTGCTAAAAGGAAAACTCATAGTGCTGAGTGCCTGCAGAAAGAAACAGGAAAGAGCATATGTCAGCAGCTTGACAGCACACCTAAAAGCTCTAGAACAAAAGGAAGCAAATACACCCAGGAGGAGTAGAAGGCAGGAAATAATCAAACTCAGAGCCGAAATCAACCAAGTAGAAACAAAAAGGACCATAGAAAGAATCAACAGAACCAAAAGTTGGTTCTTTGAGAAAATCAACAAGATAGATAAACCCTTAGCCAGACTAACGAGAGGACACAGAGAGTGTGTCCAAATTAACAAAATCAGAAATGAAAAGGGAGACATAACTACAGATTCAGAGGAAATTCAAAATATCATCAGATCTTACTATAAAAGCCTATACTCAACAAAACTTGAAAATCTGCAGGAAATGGACAATTTCCTAGACAGATACCAGGTACCGAAGTTAAATCAGGAACAGATAAACCACTTAAACAACCCCATAACTCCTAAGGAAATAGAAGCAGTCATTATAGGTCTCCCAACCAAAAAGAGCCCAGGTCCAGATGGGTTTAGTGGAGAATTCTATCAGACCTTCATAGAAGCCCTCATACCAATATTATCCAAACTATTCCACAAAGTTGAAACAGATGGAGCACTACCGAACTCCTTCTATGAAGCCACAATTACTCTTATACCTAAACCACACAAAGACCCAACAAAGAAAGAGAACTTCAGACCAATTTCCCTTATGAACATGTTTAAAAAATACTCAACAAAATTCTGGCAAACCGAGATCCAAGAGCACATCAAAACAATCATCCACCATGATCAAGTAGGCTTCATCCCAGGCATGCAGGGATGGTTTAATATCGGAAAACCATCAACGTGATCCATTATATAAACAAACTGAAAGAACAAAACCACATGATCATTTCATTAGATGCTGAGAAAGCATTTGACAAAAATTCAACACCCTTCATGATAAAAAGTCCTGGAAGAATAGGAATCCAAGGCCCATACCTAAACATAGTAAAAAGCCATATACAGCAAACCAGTGGCTAACATTAAACTAAATGGAGAGAAACTTGAAGCAATCCCACTAAAATCAGGGACTAGACAAGGCTGCCCACTCTCTCCCTACTTATTCAATATAGTTCTTGAAGTTCTAGCCAGAGCAATCAGACAACAAAAAGGAGGTCAAGGGGATACAGATGGAAAAGAAGAAGTCAAAAATATCACTATTTGCAGATGATATGATAGTATATTTAAGTGATCCCAAAAGTTCCACCAGAGAACTACTAAAGCTGATAAACAACTTCAGCAAAGTGGCTGGGTATAAAATTAACTCAAATAAATCAGTAGCCTTCCTCTACACAAAAGAGAAACAAGCCGAGAAAAGAAATTAGGGAAACGACACCCTTCATAATAGACCCAAATAATATAAAGTACCGGTGTGACTTTAACCAAGCAAGTAAAAGATTTGTACAACAAGAACTTCCAAGACTCTGAAGAAAGAAATTGAAGAAGACCTCAGAAGATGGAAAGATCTCCCATGCTCATGGATTGGCAGGATTAATATAGTAAAAATGGCCATTCTGCCAAAAGCGATCTACAGATTCAATGCAATCCCCATCAAAATACCAATCCAATTCTTCAAAGAGTTAGACAGAACAATTTGCAAATTCATCTGGAATAACAAAAAACCCAGAATAGCTAAAACTATGCTCAACAAAAAAAGGACTTCTGGGGAATCGCTATCCTGAACTCAAGCAGTATTACAGAGCAATAGTGATAAAAACTGCATGGTATTGGTACAGAGACAGACAGATAGACCAATGGAATAGAATTGAAGACCCAGAAATGAACCCCCACACCTATGGTCACTTGATTTTTTGACAAAGGAGCCAAATCCATCAATGGAAAAAAAGATAGCATTTTCAGCAAATGGTGCTGGTTCAACTGGAGGTCAACATGTAGAAGAATGCAGATCGATCCATGCTTATCACCCTGTACAAAGCTTAAGTCCAAGTGGATCAAGGACCTCCACATCAAACCAGACACACTCAAACTAATAGAAGAAAAACTAGGGAAGCATCTGGAACACATGGGCACTGGAAAAAATTTCCTGAACAAAACACCAATGGCTTATGCTCTAAGATCAAGAATCGACAAATGGGATCTCATAAAACTACAAAGCTTCTGTAAGGCAAAGGACACTGTGGTCAGGACAAAAGCGGCAACCAACAGATTGGGGAAAAAGATCTTTACCAATCCTACAACAGACAGAGGCCTTATATCCAAAAATATACAAAGAACTCAAAAAGTTAGACGCAGGGAGACAAATAACCCTATTAAAAAATGGGGTTCAGAGCTAAACAAAGAATTCACAGCTGAGGAATGCCGAATGGCTGAGAAACACCTAAAGAAATGTTCAACATCTTTAGTCATCAGGGAAATGCAAATCAAAACAACCCTGAGATTTCACCTCACACCAGTGAGAATGGCTAAGATCAAAAACTCAGGTGACAGCAAATGCTGGCGAGGATGCGGAGAAAGAGGAACACTCCTCCATTGTTGGTGGGTTGCAGACTGGTACAACCATTCTGGAAATCAGTCTGGAGGTTCCCTAGAAAATTGGACATTGAACTGCCTGAGGATCCAGCTATACCTCTCTTGGGCATATACCCAAAAGATGCCCCAACATATAAAAAAGACACGTGCTCCACTATGTTCAGCGCAGCCTCATTTATAATAGCCAGAAGCTGGAAAAAGAACCCAGATGCCCTTCAACAGAGGAATGGATACAGAAAATGTGGTACATCTACACAATGGAATATTACTCAGCTATCAAAAACAACGACTTTAAGGAAATTGTGAGGCAAATGGTTGGAACTGAAAATATCATTCTGGTGAGCTAACCTTAATCACAGAAAAGACATACATGGTATGCACTCACTGATAAGTGGCTATTAGCCCAAATGCTTGAATTACCCTAGTGGCCTAGAACAAATGAAAACTCAAGACGGATGATCAAAATGTGAAGGCTTCACTCCTTCTTTAAAAGGGAACAAGAATACCCTTGGCAGGGAAGAGAGAGGCAAAGATTAAAACAGAGACTGAAGGAACACCCATTCAGAGCCTGCCCCACATGTGGCCCATACATATAGAGCCACCCAATTAGACAAGATGGATGAAGCAAAAAGAAGTGCAGACCGACAGGAGCGGATATGAATCGAACCTGAGAGACACAGCCAGAATACAGCAAATACAGAGGCGAATGCCAGCAGCAAACCACTGAACTGAGAACGGGACCCCGTTGAAGGAATCAGAGAATGAACTGGAAGAGCTTGAAGGGCTTGAGACTCCATATGTACAACAATGCCAAGCAACCAGAGCTTCCAGGGACTAAGCCACTACCTAAAGACTATACATGGACTGACCCTGGACTCTGACCTCATAGGTAGCAATGAATATCCTAGTAAGAGCACCAGTGGAAGGAGAAGCCCTGGGTCCTGCTAAGACTGAACCCCCAGTGAACTAGACTGTCGGGGGGAGGCGGCAATGGGGAGGTG